>NC_133126.1:187566226-187856226 GCF_048418815.1 Hemitrygon akajei | reverse complement strand
TATTATTGCAAATTGTGCAGTTACACAATGCAACAAGGACATCGGCCCCCAAATCCTCCCTCCCTCAAGAAATGAAACAAAAATATCAGCCCCCAAATTCCCCTCTCCCTGCACAAAAAAAAGAGAAAAAAGAGGCAAAAACTTAAAATATAAAAACTATATGACTGAAAAGAGTCCATAATCCATAGTCCAAATCCGCAAACACAGAAAACCTCGGTAACATCCTCCAACGTCATTGAAAGAGAGAGACCCAGAGGCATACCCTCCGGTCCACTGTCCATCTCCAAGTGATATTCTGACTTGGTTAGCGTTGTTCAATAATTGCTCATGAACTTACTGTGCAAGAACTCAACAACATGCAGACCACACAAACCAATCCCAAAAACTCAGTCCGTGTGGACAAACAGAGAGATCTTGGGGTCCACATCCTTAGTTCCCTGAAAGTTGCCGTGCAGGTTGAGTGGGTAGTTAAGAAGGTGTATGTCAAGTCAAGTCAAATTTATTTATACAGCACATTTAAAAACAACCCAGGTTGACCAAAGTGCTGTACAGATCAGAGATGGTGTGCTGGCTTTCATTAGTCAGAGGACTCAGGTAATGTTGCAGCTCTAAAGGCCTCTGATTAGAGCACACTTAGTGTGTTCAGTTCTGGTCACCTCATTATAACAAGGATGTGGAAACTTTAGAGAAGGTGAACATAGAACATACATAGACATCTACAGCACGTTACAGGCCCTTCGGCCCACAATATTCTGTCAACCATGCAACTTACTGTAGAAACTACCTAGAATTTCCCTACTGCATAGTCCTCTATTTTTCTAAGCTTCATGTACCTATCTGAGAGTTTCTTAAAAACTCTATTGTATCTGCCTCCACCACCATCGACAGCAGTGTATTCCACACACCCACCACTCTGTGTGTGAAAAATTTGCCCCTGACATCCCCACTGTACCTACTTCCAAGCACCTTAAAACTATGACCCCTCACGTTAGCCACTTCAGCCCTGGGAAAAAGTCTCTGGCTATCCGCACAATTAATGCCTCTCATCATCTTATACGCCTCTATCAGCTCACCTCTCACCTTCCATCATTCCAAGGAGAAAAGGCCAAGTTCACTCAACCTATTCTCATAAGGCATGCTCTCCAATCCAGGCAACATCCTCGTAAATCTCCTCTACACTCTCTCTATAGTATCCACATCCTTCCTGTAGTGAGGTGACCGGAACTGAACTCAGTACTCCAAGTGGGGTCTAGCCAAAGTCTTATATAACCGTAACATTACCTCACAGCTCTTGAAATCAATCCCCATTTGAGTAGAGGAGATTTACCAGGATACTGCCTGGATTAGAGAACGTGCTTTATGGGTGAACTAGGACCTTTCTTTTTGGAGTGAAGGAGAATGAGAGGTGACTCGACAGAGGTCTATAAGATAGAGTAGATAATCGGTGTCTTTCTCTTAGCGCAGCAACAGGTAACATGACAGGGTATAATTTTTAAGGTGATTGGATGAAAGTACAGAGGTTGATGTCAGGGGCATTTTTTTTTTAAACACAGCATGTGGCAGGTGCATGTAACACCCTGCCAGGTGGTGTTGGAGGCTGATATATGAGGGACTTTTAGGAGACTCTTGGATGAAAGAAAAATGGTAGGTGATGCGGGAGGGAAACATTAGGTTGATTTTGGAGTAGGTTAAAAGGTTGGCACAACAATGTGATTCAAAGGGCCTGTATTGTGCTGTATCATTCTACGTTGGTGCCCAGTAGGAGATTATTTTGCAATCAGGCAGCGGCAGGTGCAAGCACCCAATTTGCAGAGCTGCCTCAGACAGTGACCTCTGCTGAGACTGGAACTAATCAACATGTGTTTCACCGTGACCAAATATACACAAACGCTTGGAGCTCAGGTATCCAGTGAACTGCTAACCGAATTGCAACGCCAACTCCTCAGCTCACCGTCAATGGGATACAGCGAGCTCCTGCGACAGGCAAGCGGTTTTCTGCGAGTCAGGATCACATGCAAACAGCAAGTCTCCTGTTGGAGGAATACAGCGGCTCAAGCAACACCCGTGGGAGGAAAGGAACCGGTGATGTCCGAGAGCCTGGAAGTGAAGAGGTGAAGAGGAGACGGAGAGTGGTCAAGCAGGAGTCTGAGGTGACCGGTTGGCTGACGAAGGGTATACGATGACAGCCAGGTTGTGTCAGATGGGATGGAGACAGCAGACAGTGTCAGGTGAATGACAGAAAGGGAGAGAAAATTTGACTTATGGTCTGACAGATGGAGCAAGGTGGGGGGAGGGAATTGTGACGATTGGTGGGAACACAGAGGGCTGCCAGTGCACAATTCCAGATTCTGGCATCTGCAATCTCTCATGTGTCCATTACATAGCCGGTTGTCACAAGGCAGCAGTTGGAACCCTCAGGGGGCACAAGGCAGCAAACTGGGAATTGGAACTCTCAAGAAGCAGTCAGAAAATGCACAACATTTTACCAACCCATTCATTCACAAAAACGCTTGGAAAGGAGAGGCTCTACTCTCTATAAACACATGACTGTGTGGCTAGGCATAGCTCAAAGACCATCTGTAAATTTGCTGACGATACAACCATTGTTGGTAGAATCTCAGGTGGTGACGAGAGGGTGTACAGGAGTGAGATATGCCAACTTGTGGAATGGTGCCGCAGCAACAACCTGGCACTCAACGTCAGTAAGACGAAAGAGCTGATTGTGGACTTCCGGAAGGGTAAGACGAAGGAACACATACCAGTCCTCATAGAGGGAACAGAAGTGGAGAGAGTGAGCAGTTTCAAGTTCCTGGGTGTCAAGATCTCTGAGGATCTAACCCGGTCCCAACATATTGATGCAGTTATAAAGAAGGCAAGACAGTGGCCATACTTCATTAGGAGTTTGAAGAGATTTGGCATGTCAACAACTACACTCAAAAACTTCTATAGTTGTACTGTGGAGAGCATTCTGACAAGCTGCATCACTGTCTGGTATGGAGGGGCTACTGCACAGGACCGAAAGAAGCTGCAGAAGGTTGTAAATCTAGTCAGCTCCATCTTGGGTACTGGCCTACAAAGAAAGCCAGTGTCCATTATTAAGGACCTCCAGCACCCAGACCCTTTTCTCACTGTTACCATCAGGTAGGAGGTATAGAAGCCTGAAGGCACACACTCAGTGATTCAGGAACAGCTTCTTCCCCTCTGCCATCTGATTCCTAAATGGATATTACCTCACTTTTTTTTAATATACAGTATTTCTGTTTTTGCACATTTTTAATCTATTCAAAAAAGTTTTTTTATTATTATTTTTTTCTCTCTCTGCCAGATTATGTATTTCATTGAAGTACTGCTGCTGCTAAGTTAACAAATTTCATAGAAACATAGAAAATAGGTGCAGGAGAAGGCCATTTGGCCCTTCGAGCCTGCACCGCCATTCAGTATGATCATGGCTGATCATCCAGCTCAGAACCCTGTACCTGCTTTCTCTCCATACCCCCTGATCCCTGTAGCCACAAGAGCCATATCTAACTTCCTCTTAAATATAGCCAATGAACCAGCCTCAACTGTTTCCTGTGGCAGAGAATTCCACAGATTCACCACTCTGTGTGTGAAGAAGTTTCTCCTCATCTCGGTCCTAAAAGGTTTCCCCTTTATCCTTAAACTGTGACCCCTCGTTCTGGACTTCCCCAACATCGGAAACAATCTTCCTGCATCTAGCCTGTCCAATCCCTTTAGAATTTTATACGTTTCAATAAGATCCCCCCTCAATCTTCTAAATTCCAGCGAGTATAAGCCTAGTCGATCCAGTCTTTCTTCATATGAAAGTCCTGCCATCCCAGGAATCAATCTGGTGAACCTTCTTTGTGCTCCCTCTATGGCAAGAATGTCTTTCCTCAGATTAGGGGACCAAAACTGCACACAATACTCTAGGTGCGGTCTCACCAAGGCCTTGTACAACTACAGTAGAACCTCCCTGCTCCTGTACTCAAATCCTTTTGCTATGAATGCCAACATACCATTCGCCTTCTTCACTGCCTGCTGTACCTGCATGCCCACCTTCAATGACTGGTGTACAATGACACCCAGGTCTCGTTGCACCTCCCCTTTTCCTAATCGGCCACCGTTCAGATAATAATCTGTTTTCCTGTTCTTGCAACCAAAGTGGATAACCTCACATTTATTCACATTAAGTTGCATCAGCCATGAATTTGCCCACTCACCTAACCTATCCAAGTCACCCTGCATCCTCTTAGCATCCTCCTCACAGCTAACACCGCCGCCCAGCTTTGTGTCATCCGCAAACTTGGAGATGCTGCATTTAATTCCCTCGTCTAAATCATTATTATATATTGTAAACAACTGGGGTCCCAGCACTGAGCCTTGCGGTACCCCACTAGTCACTGCCTGCCATTCTGAAAGGGTCCCGTTTACTCCCACTCTTTGCTTCCTGTCTGCCAACCAATTCTCTATCCACATCAATACCATACCCCCAATACCATGTGCTTTAAGTTTGCACACTAATCTCCTGTGTGGAACCTTGTCAAAAACCTTTTGAAAATTCAAATATACCACATCCACTGGCTCTCCCCTATCTACTCTACTAGTTACATCCTCAAAAAATTCTATAAGATTCGTCAGACATGATTTTCCTTTCACAAATCCATGCTGACTTTGTCCGATGATTTCACCTCTTTCCAAATGTGCTGTTATCACATCTTTGATAACCGACTCTAGCATTTTCCCCACCACTGATGTCAGGCTAACCGGTCTAAAATTCCCTGGTTTCTCTCTCCCTCCTTTTTTAAAAAGTGGGGTTACATTAGCCACCCTCCAATCCTCAGGAACTAATCCAGAATCTAAAGAGTTTTGAAAAATTATCACTAATGCATCCACTATTTCTTGGGCTACTTCCTTAAGCACTCTGGGATGCAGACCATCTGGCCCTGGGGATTTATCTGCCTTTAATCCCTTCAATTTACCTAACACCACTTCCCTACTAACATGTATTTCCCTCAGTTCCTCCATCTCACTAGACCTTCGGTCCCTTACTATTTCCGGAAGATTATTTATGTCCTCCTTAGTGAAGACAGAACCAAAGTAGTTATTCAATTGGTCTGCCATGAACTTGTTCCCCATGATCAATTCACCTGTTTCTGACTGTAAGGGACCTACATTTGTCTTGACCAATCTTTTTCTTTTCACATATCTATAAAAGCTTTTACAGTCAGTTTTTATGTTCCCTGCCAGCTTTCTCTCATAATCTTTTTTCCCTTTCCTAATTAAGCCCTTTGTCCTCCTCTGCTGGTCTCTGAATTTCTCCCAGTCCTCAGGTGTGCCACTTTTTCTGGCTAATTTGTATGTTTCTTCTTTGGACTTGTTACTATCCCTAATTTCCCTTGTCAGCCACAGGTGCACTACCTTCCCTGGTTTATTCTTTTGCCAAACTGGGATGAACAATTGTTGTAGTTCATCCATGCGATCTTTAAATGCTTGCCATTGCATATCCACCGTCAACCCTTTAAGTATCATTTGCCAACCTATCTTAGCTAATTCACGTCTCATATCTTCAAAGTTACCCTTCTTTAAGTTCAGAACCTTTGTTTCTGAATTAACTATGGCACTCTCCATCTTAATGAAGAATTCCACCATGTTATGGTCACTCTTACACAAGGGGCCTCGCACGACAAGATTGCTAACTAACTCTTCCTCATTGCTCAATACCCAATCTAGAATGGCCTGCTCTCTAGTTGGTTCCTCAACATGTTGGTTCAGAAAACCATCCCGCATACATTCCAAGAAATCCTCTTCCTCAGCATCCTGACCAATTTGGTTTACCCAATCTATATGTAGATTGAAGTCACCCATTATTACTGCTGTTCCTTTATTGCACGCATTTCTAATTTCCTGTTTAATGCCATCCCCAACCTCACTACTACTGTTAGGTGACCTGTACACAACTCCCACCAGCGTTTTCTGCCCCTTAGTGTTATGCAGCTCTACCCATACCAATTCCACATCCTCCAGGCTAATGTCCTTCCTTTCTATTGTGTTAATCTCCTCTCTAACCAGCAAGGCTACCCCACCTCCTTTTCTTTCCTGTCTATCCCTCCTGAATATTGAATATCCCTGGATGTTGAGCTCCCATCCTTGGTCACCCTGGAACCATGTCTCTGTGATCCCAACTATATCATATTCATTAATAACTATCTGCACATTCAATTCATCCACCTTGTTACAAATATTCCTCGCATTGACACACAAAGCCTTCAGGCTTGTTTTTACAACACACTTAGCCCTTATACAATTATGTTGAAAAGTGGCTCTTTTTGCTTTTTGCCCTGGATTTGCCTGCCTGCCTGCCACTTTTACTTTTCACCTTACTACTTTTTGCTTCTACCCTCATTTTACACCCCTCTGTCTCTCTGCACTTGTTTCCATCCCCCTGCCACATTAGTTTAAATCCGCCTGAACAGCACGACTTCCTTGACTTATTTCTATTTTCCTCTTCCTCGACCCTAACACCCTGGTTTCTTTCCCCTTGCCAACTCAGTTTAAACCCTCCCCAACAGCTATATTAAACAATCCCGCCAGGCTATTAGTACCCTTTGAGTTCAGGTGTAACCCATCGTTTCTGTATAAGCCATGCCTCCCCCAAAATAGATCCCAGTGATCTAAGAATTTGAAGCCCTGCCCCCTGCACCAGTTACTTAGCCACACATTCATCTGCTTAATTTTGCTATTCTTACAATCATTAGCACATGGCTCAGGCAGTAATCCTGAGATTATTACTCTGGAAGTCCGGCTTTTTAATTTTCTTCCTAGCTCCCAGTAATCTTCCTTCAGGACCTCCTCTCTTTTTCTGTCTATGCCATTGGTACCAACATGTACCAAGACTTCTGGTTGCTCGTCCTCTCTCCTGAGAATACTCTGGACCCGATCCGAGATATCCCGCACCCTGGCACCAGGGAGGCAACACGCCATCCGGGTATCCTTGTCCGGCTCGCAGAATCTCTTGTCTGTCCCCTCACGATGGAATCCCCTATAACTACTGCATTTCTCCTTGCTCTCTTGACCACGGCACTGGGCAGAGTGTCAGAGTCCCGTTCGTTGTGGTCTTCCTCTGTCTGGTCAACCTCTCCAACAGTATTGATTCCTGAGGGGGACTGTCACGGAGGTGCTGTCCACTATTTCACTATAGGTACTATCGATCACCTCCTCACTTTCTCTAACAAGCTGAAGGTCATCAAGTTGTTGTTCCGGATCCCTCACATGATCCCTAAGGAGCTTCATCTCATTGCATCTGGACCAGATGTATTCCTGGGGGAGGCTGGGAGTCTCCCAAGGTCCCCACATCTGGCACTCCAGGCACAACACTAATCCTAAATGCATACCTCTAATGCTACTGTTAGCTCTAAATAAATAAACCTGTAACCTATCACTTAACTGTAAGACTCAACGGTCGCAGGAAGCCTCTTCCTGTTTCCGCCTAAGCCCGTTGAGCCAAAGCCCTATCACTCTGTACCCGTTCACTCCACTGCCCGATGGATATGGCGGTGTTCTTTTTAAATCTTCCGCACGCTGAGGTCACATGCCTGCACAGTCATGCCTCTTCTATCCCAAGTAGTTTGAAAGAAAAATCTGAACTTTTTCCCGAAAAACCGGCGACTTACTCTTCTGCCTGCTTGCTGTGATTCACATCACATGCCAGTGATAATAAGCTTGATTCTATCTCTGATTCTGAATCCGTCAGGGAATTCTGACCTACAGTTTGATGCACCATCAATAACTCTCTGAGACGTGAGGCGAGATATAGGCTTTTATTGACTGGAAGAAAGAACAAGCAGCAATTGACCACCATACTACATCCTGGAGACTGAGGGCAGGGCTCAGGCCCCAGGCCCCAATCGCCTTTATACCGGGGTCTGTGGGAGGAGCCACAGGAGCGGTCAGCATCAACGGAAAAGAGTACAGTCGATGGTTCGGCAGAGACCCTTCATCAGGACTGTCCTGCTGAGCTCCTCCTGCGCTTTGTGTGTTACTTTGATCACTAATTTATTTGGTTCAGCATAACACTGTGGGCTGAAAGGCCTGTTCATATGCTGTACTGTTCTATTTTTTACGTTCAATATTCTCAGCTGGGAACCCTGATCCCAAAGCAGCAACAGACAGAACAGATGGAACACTACAGCACAGTGTATGCCCTTCAGCCCAAGATGTTGTGCTGACCCACATCTAACCTTCCCTGCTCATACAGCCCATAAACCTCCATTCTTCTTTCATCCATGTGCCTATCTAAGAGTGTCTTAAATGTCCCCAACGTATCAGCCTCAAACACCACCTGAAACAATGCATTCCAGACACCCACCATTCTGTGTAAAAATAAAACCTACCTCTGACGTCTCCCCTCACTTTGAAAGGATGTTCGCTGGCATTGGCCTTTGCTGCCCTGAGGCTGTCCAGTCTATCTATGCCTCTCTTAACCCTATACATCACTATCAAATCACCTCTCATCCTCCTCACAAACCAATGGTGGTGTCCCATGATGTGGTAGACCATTTCTTGGAGCTGACTGAAGACCCAGTTTGGGAAGGTGTGATTTAGAGACTGTGTCAATGCACAAATAGCATTTATTGTCTCTGATCTGATCTGACGGGAAAAATTATCTATCAACCACGTTAAGGTAAATCTGAGTAGAGTATAATACTAACTGTGTGCCCAATCTTGCCAGTTTCCATAAGACTATGCAATATAGGAACAGGATTAGGCCATTCAGCCCATCAAATCTGCTCTGCCATTCAATCACGGCTGACTTATTACTCCTCTCAACCCTATTCCCATATCTTCGCCCGATAACCTGTGACATCCTTACTAATAAAGAAGCTATCAACCACCACTTTAAATATACCCAAAGGCTTCGCCTCCACAGCCATCTGTGGATACAAATTTCACAGGTTCACCACCTTATGCCTTAAGAAATTCCTCTTCATCTCTGTTCTAAAGGGATGTTCTTCAGTGGCCGTGCCTTCTGGTCCTAGATTCCAACACTACAGGAAACATTCTCCCCATGTCCACTCTATCTCGACCTTTCAATATTCAATGGCTTTCAATGAAATACCCCCTTGCTCTCCTAAACTCCAGGTAGACAGCAAACCATCAAAACTCCTCACGTGTTGACCCTTTCGCTCCCAGGATCGTTCTCGTGAACTTCCTCTGTACCCACTGCAATGCCAGCACACTGTTTCTTAGATAAAGGGCCCAAAAGGTTGCATTCGTCCTTGGCTACAACCCGGACTCTTTTGAGTTCGTGGTGGAGAGGAGGTCACTAAACAAACTGCTATCCACTGTGGACAATCAGGCGCATTCTCGCCATGGCCTACTGAATAGCAAGGAAGCACTCTTTCAAACAGGTTCATTCAGCTCCACCGCCACAAGGATCATGACAGAAAATCTTTCCTACCAAATGCAATAAGCATATACAACAGTTCATCTCTGTGCGACAGGGGAACACACGTTACAGTACAATAGTCTCTGTTTTACTATTTCATACATTATTATTGCACAATATTGCACATTGGTGAATTACTGTGTATATTACTATTCTGCTCTTTATTATTAGTTAATATTATTATATTTATTATTATTGCTAAGTGTGATTTTAAATGTTGCTGCTGTAACAAAATAATTTCCCACTTGGGATCAATAAAGTACTTATTATTAAAACTGCTCCCAATACTCTGATCAATGCCTGATAAAGCCTCAGCATTACATCTTTATATTCTAGTCCTCAAAATGAATGCTCACATTGCATTGGCCTCCCTTACCACCAACTCAACTTGCGAGTTTCCAATTAAGTGAGTCAGTTTAAAATGATCCACAATTTCATTAACATCTTTAGATACAGATTACTATTAATCTAAAGATAGATTTCACACTGGGAGCCGAATAATCCAAGGACCATTCTCAATCAATACCCATAAATTAGAATTACTCTTTTTAACTATACATATAAGCTGTTGACCTCAGGACTCTCTAATTTCACTATGGAATAAATCTCATTGTTCTATTAAATCCTAATTTGCCATTATAGAACATCTACTACAAATTTAGAGTCACAGGGATTCAGAATTATACAGCGCAGTAAAGATCTTCTGGCCCAAAAGGTTTGATGGCTCCCATCAGAGCTGTACACAATAAAGTTGCCACTTATTGGCAGCATCTTGAGAAACATCTCCTTCTCGCTGACAATCAACAGAGCTCAAGGATACGTACTTAGCCCACTACTCTACTCTCCCTGCACCCACAAATGTGTGGCTGGGCACAGCTCAAATGGCATCTATAAATTTGTCAATGACAACAACTATTGTTAGCAGACTTTCAGATGGTGACAGAAGACATACAGCAGCAAGACAGATCAGCTAGTTGAGTGGTGTTCAAACAACAACCCTGCACTCAACATGAGTGAGACCAAGGAATTGACTGTGAACTTCAGGACGGGGAAATCAAGGGAACATGCACCAATCCTCATCGGGGGATCAGCAGTAGAAAGAGTGAGTAGTTTGATGTTCCTTTTAAGATTTATCTTGGGCCCAGATATTGATATTACAAAGAACGCACAACAGCAGCTACATTTCAATAGGAGCATGAGGAAACTTGGTATGTCACCAAAGACTCCCATAAATTTCTGCAGATGTATCATGGAAAGCATCATCATCTGGTATGGAGGGGACACTGCACAGTATTGGGAAAAAAAGAAAAATTAGGGAATCACTAGAGATGGAGCATGTGGAGGACCTAAATATAGATTCTAATATGGTAGAGATAGCTCCAGTCTAGCACCACACATTCCTAAAGATGGTTTGCCATAAAAAAAAGTCGATCACTCAGAACAAGGCCATTTCAAACTAACCAATCGGGAATAGGCAACTCAGATCCAGCCACTTAGAATCGAGCATTAAGCTCTAGGCATCTCTAGGCGGATTTGTCATTTGACTAACTTGCACCCGAGGAAGACAGTTGGGTTTTCTCTTGATTATTATGTATTACAATGTACTGCTGCTGCAAAACAACAAATCTCACAACATATGCCCGTGATATTAAACCTGACTCTGATTCTGAAGGCTCATGCTGACCAACATGTCTACCCACGCTAATCCCATTTGTCTGGATTTGATGCATGTCTCTCCAAACACTCCTATCTACGTATGTGGCCAAATGTCTTTTCAATCCCAAAGCTTCAAGGATCCAGTATTCACTTGTTGGGAAACCTCCACATGAGGATCGTTCATGAGTCCAGAATGTGAGCTAGATGCCCAGAGAGCAAGTGGGATGCACAGCCCGAGCTGAAGTCCAAAACCAGCTTCTGGACTCTGTCAACATTTCAGGTCAAACCCCTGTCCCAGTACTACAACTCTGCATCAGAGATACCATGACCTTATTGATTATCAACAGACACCCCAAGAGTTTCACCTGCACTGTCTACTCAAAACCTTTCAAGTCCACAAATTAAATACCAGGCAGAAAGAAACGATGATTTAAGGATGTGCTTAGAGTTGGGGTTCCCAACCATTTTTATGCGATAGAGCCTTAGCATTAACCAAAGGGTCTGTGGACCCCAGGTTGGGTACCCTTGGCTTAAAGGTTCCTTTATGACAGGGGTCACCAAACTTTTTTGCACCGCGGACCGGTTTAATATTAACAATATTCTCGCGGACTGGTCGATGAGGGGTGGGGCGGAGTTGTTAATCACGACCGGAATATAGGTGATAAGTCAACAAGAAGTCACGTATAAGTCAATAACATCATAATGTTTTAAATGTCGTTTGGATATTAAACACACAATGCATATCTTCCTCGTATGAACATATAAAATCATTGCAACACACCAATATCGCTGAATCAGTGTGAGCCCTGGGCTTGTTTCCCTGCAACAAGATGGTCCTATCGAGGGGTGATGGGAGACAGCGATACTCAAAGGGAGTTCCTTATGCTGAGTCTATTCCGCAATTTAGTTTTCGTTACATTAATTGCAGAAAATCCCGCTTCGCAGAGATATGATGTTGGAAATGGAAGCAACATTTTCAGTGCTTTTGTGGCTATCTCAGGATATTCAGCCTTGACTTTGATCCAGAATGCCGGCAGAGATGTTATGTCAAACATACTTTTCAGCCCACCGTCATTTGCTCACAACGTCACTCAATACGCTGTCAAGATCAGGTGACATTTTTCAGCTAGCCAGCAGTTCCCTGTATATGACACAGTGTGTAGACTGGCATTCAAGAGCAACCTCTTTGACTCGGGTAGTGAAACCAGACAGCCGTTCAATTATAGCGGCAGCCCCGTCCGTACATATTACAACACAGAATGACCAGTCCAGTTTGCCTGACATGTAGTCATTCAAAGACTTGAATAGTTCTGTCCCAGTTGTGTTAGTTGGCAGCGGCAGTACACACAACATATCCTCGTCCATATCATCTTGAAATATATATCGCACATGAACCAGCAGTAATGCCTTGTTGTTGAATTCGGTAGACTCGTTGACCTGGATAGCATACCACGGTGGCTCGTTCAGCCATTCCAACAGCTCTGCTATGATGTCCTCCACTATGTCATCGATTCTCCTTGAAACTGTGGTAGCTGAAAGAGAAACCTGTGCCATCTTGTTAGCTGCAGCTTCTCCCAAAAGTTCACAGCACATATCTTTGGCAGTAGGCAAATCAACTCTTCACCAACAGTGAAAGACTTCTTAGCCTTAGCAATACGGCTAGCCACTAAGTACAACACTCTCAGAGCAGCAGCATTTGTGGAGGTGGTGGCTCTCAGCGCTTGCTTCTGTCCTGCTTGCTCACGTTTCTTTCTGCTCAAAAAACTCAACGGGTTTATCTTTAAGTTCAGGGTGCTTGGACTCAAGGTGCCGAAGCAGTTTTGAGGGCTTCACTGCCTCATTAGACAGCTTGTCTCCACATATCACACACAGGGGACTCGAAGCATGCGAGTCACCGGTCGCACTAAAGCCATATTTTATGTACGACCTGTCGTATTTTCTGTTGAAGGAAGCTTTCTTTTTTTTGCAGTCTCAGCCTCAGCTGTCTCTGCGTTATCATCATCCTTAGGCCTTTTATGTCCCTACCACCTCTTCCAAAGAAACTCTCAAGCGACGTTTGTTTTTTACTCATCGAGTAGTTGTAGGTTAATGACCAACTGATGACCTTGTGGATAATGACCTCACGTGCATTCCAGTTCAACAGTGGGTGTGACAGGGAACGTGGAAAGGTGCAACTGACTCATATAATTTCATATCAACAAATCATATTGTTTCCTCGCAGCCTGGTAGCACATGCTTTGCGGCCCGGTGGTTGGGGACCACTGCTTTATGAAATGCACTATGCCCATTGACTCTTGGGAACCTTTGGCCCAAAACTGCTCAAAGTAGAGAAAGAACACTCAGAACGATTGTGAAAACCTCAAGTCCACACTCCAGGAAGAGAAAATAGCATTCCTCTAAAATCTTAGAGCAAGTGATACACAAATACTATGGACTTTCAGTTACTGATCTGTAAATAAACCATCTCGCACATTCATAGATGTCAAACAGTCCTTCAGATATTCATCATTCCATCAAATATTTACAGGGCACAAGCCAGTCAGTTACAAAACCTGTGTTTTTCCAAAAAACAAACACACCTCTTCTTAAAATCACTGGTAATGATAAGGTCTGTGGTTATTTCCACTTACTATATCTATTCCTAAAACAGAAATCATCCCTAAAATATCAGTAGATCTTCACACAAGACATTAGTAGACCAATCCCAAGCATGAAGATAATTATGAGACTATGGGTAGCCAAAATCTGCAAACAAGTAATTACCAAAGCAACAAACACAAAATGCTGAAGGAACTCAGCAGGTCAGGCAGCATCTATGGAAATGAAGAGATAACATTTTGGGCTGAGACCCTTCTTCAGGACTGAGAAGGAGGGGGAAGACAGCAGAATAAAAAGGTGTGGAGAGGGGAAGGAGGATTGCTAGAAGGTGATAGGTGAAGTCAAGTGGGGGGAAAATGTCAAGATTCAAGATTCAAAAACTTTATTGTCATTCTAACCGTACATCAGCTCTGCAGGGCAGAATGAGACAGCGTTTCCCAGGAGCAGTGCAATCATAACATAACAAACCCAACACTAAATAATAAACATAACAATAAATAGTAAAACACAACAGCCACATGTCAGTTAAAAACAAGTTATAAATGTCCAGTGCAAGTTAAAAGTGTCCAAAGCAGAGTCAGGTAGAGCAGCTATTTAGCGGCCTGACTGCCTGTGGGAGGAAGCTGTTTAGTAGCCTTGTGGTTTTAGTTTTGATGCTCCTGTAACGTTTACCTGATGGCAGAAGAACAAACAGTTCATGGAGAGGGTGTGAGGGGTCTTTAATGATGTACAGTGTCTTCTGGAGGCATCAACTCTGAAAGAGGTCTTGGACAGAAGGTAGGGAGACCCCAATAACCTTCTCTGCTCCCCTAACCACCCTCTGCAAGGCTTTTTTGTCAGCAGCATTGCAGCTGGAGTACCAGGTTGTGATGCAAAAGGTCAGCACACTCTCAACCACGCCTCTGTAGAATGTAGTTAAGATGTTAGTGGGGAGTGATGCTTGTTTAAGCTTCCTCAGAAAGTGCAATCTCTGCTGGGCTCGTATCACAATCTCAGTGGTGTTCCTGGACCAGGTGAGATTGTCCGAGATCTGCACCCCAAGGAACTTGATGTTTTCCACTCTCTTCACTGTGGAGCCGCTGATGCTGAGGGGTGTGTGCTCAGGCTGAGACCATCTGAAATCGATGATCATCTCCTTGGTTTTGGTGACATTAAGCATCAAGTTGTTGTCACTGCACCAGCTCTCTAGGTGTTTGACCTCCTCCCTGTACATTGTTTCATCATTTTTGCTGATGAGCCCCACCACTGTGGTATCATCAGCAAATTTAATGATCAGGTTCTCCTTGAATCTGGGTGCACAGTCATGTGTTGGGGCCGGAGAAGAGCATGCGACTATACTAAAAAATAGTGTAACCTGTTTACACTTTGGGATGGTTGATGTTTCAGGTCAGGACCTTGCATCAGGACAGAGGGAAGATAGCCAGGATTAAAGTGGTGATAAGGGAAGGGTAGGGCTAGGTGGGCAGCTGATAAGTGGAACCAGGTAAGGTGGGAGACGAAGCCAGGTGGAGAAGGGGGATAAGGGAGACAAAGGCTGCAACCAGGTAAGGATAAAAAGACAAAAAAAAAAACAGATGGAGATGGAATGAGGGGCGGGGTAAAGGTGTGACTGTAAAGTCAGGTTCAGAAAAATAAAACATTCACTTTAATTATACAAAGTAGACCATCACTTTGCATAACGAACACAAGAGATTCTGCACATGCTGGAAATCCAAAGCAACACAACACAAACTGCTGGAGGTCCAGCAGCATCTATGGACCTGTGGAATCCCAGCATCGAAGTTTCGGGCCAAGATCCTCTTCAGGATTGGAAAGGACGGGGCAGGGACCAGAATGAAAAGGTGGGCCTTGGGAAGGAGACTAGATGGAAGGTGATAAGTGAAACCAGGTGGGTGGGAAAGGTAAAGAGTTGGAGAAGAAGGAACCTGATAGGAGAGGAGAGTGGACTATAGGAGAAAGGGAAGGAGAAGGGGCACCAGGGGGAGGTGACAAGCAGGTGAGAAGAGGTAAGAAGCCAGACCGGGGAATAGAAGGAGAGAGGAGGGGGCGGGAAATAGTTTTCTTTAACCAGAAGGAGAAGTCGATATTCATGCCATCAGGCCAGAGGCTACACAGATGGAATATAAAGTGTTGTTCCTCCACCATTCCCATTCCTCATCATGGCACAAGAGGAAACCATGGACTGATACGTCACAACAGGAATGGGAATTGGAATTAAGCATTGTATAATTCCCTTTTCTACCAACATTATGCCTCAAGTGAAAACAGAAAATACTTCAAAATTGGATTTTAAAACATCAGTTATGCATTTGAATGGATTTTCCCAATAACTCCTCACAACTGTGACATCGAAACTCCATCAATAATATTGTTAGCCAATTTCCAGGAGATCTACAACACTCCCCTCATGGCCATAGTCACTATCAATACTGATTGAAGCATTTTGTCAATGTGTGTTTTAAAGCACAACAAACATTTCATTCAAAACATTAATTCAAACATCAGTGTTGCCACCATTAGCTTTAAACCATGGATTTTGGGGATGTTTCTACAGACTTTATTGTCTATTCAAAGCAAATGAGATTTGAATCCTTTACACACCCCTTATTGAGAGACGTGCTTTTTTTTTATGTAAACGAATCATTCATTCAGCAGTGAGTAATCGTTTGGGTTGCTTTAGTTGTGATCCCAAGATACTGTTAACGTGGAGTGCCGTGTGTCCGATTCATTGATGTACTGGCGGATGGTGAGGAGCTGCATGGCCTCGGTCATAGCAAGGACTAGGCCTCAAGCCATGGTGCTGCCTGTTTACAGCCAGCCGGGGGGAGAGGCGTCGGAGTCAGTGCACTCCACCAAAGGCAGTGTAGCCCGATGTCCAAGCTGGATTTGGCGCTGCCCCACCACTGTTCGCTTGGATGACAAGCTCTATTGTCTTCAGACTGCTGCAACATTCATGGACTTAAGGTGTAGGACTGTATACTTTTGTGTGAATGCATTTGTCTGATATATTTTATGTGTGCCTTGTGCTGTATTGTGACTGTTGGTACTGAGTTTTGCACCTTGGTCGCAGAATAACGCTGCTTCTTTTGGCTGTATTCATGCATGGTTGAATGGCAATTAAACCTAAACTTAACAAACTTAACTTTGACATCTCGTTCAAGACAGTCTAATTACAATATCAGTGTTGCCTCCATTGGCTCTGAGCCACAGATCTTGGGGATGTTTTCACACAGTCTGCTGCCATTTCAAAGCAAATGAGTCTCGAATCCTTTCCACACCCCATATTGAAAGACAGGCTCGATGTAAAGGAATCATTCATTATATATATAAAAAAACACAACTGCTTGTAAGATGAACACAAATGAAATGCAGCTTTACATCAGCTTTCAAGAGATTAAATAGATTTTTTTTCACCTTACTGGAACCTGAACCTAACACAATGAAATTCATCAGGACGGTCACACTAATTCTTCAAAGCAATATACTGAGTCAAAGGCTCAGGTGACACATAGCTCACCATCCACAGATGCAAACAACACTCCGACTTAGCGTTTTCCTTTCTTGTTTTAACAGTCACTCCTTACCTGGGGGATGGGGAAGTGGGTGGCGTATTGCAGGTGTCGAGGGTGCTCGTACGTGCATGGGAAGATCAGCTCTCTCTGCTTCTCTTTCCTGATTGGCTTTTCACCTTTTGTGGCACTTTGTTCCAAAGACAGGTTTGCATTGTGCTCGGAAGTCAAAGAGTCCCCAGCCATCGGAGAGAAAATCTGCAGACCAAACAGTTGAACAAGGAAATTGTGGATTTTTATATTATAACCATCCTACATAATTAAATACAAAATGTCATGTTAAATTTCACAGACATTCATCAACTATAATCAAACTTGATGCCTGTTGTTCAATGACAGACTGAGAAAAAATTGGAAGGTGCTCTGAACACAGAAGAATCCTGATGGAATAATTATCTTACCTTTAAATTTTTATTCATTTTAGGCACACTTACACTGGGTGGCCACTCTAGCAGGTACCTCATGTACCAAATAAAAGTGGCCACTGAAAATATGTTTGTCGTGTTCTGCTATTGTAGCCCATTCACTTCAAGATTTGATGTGCTGTGCATTCAGAGATACTCTTCCGCACATCACTGTTATAACATGTGGTTATTTAAATTACTGTCACCTTCCTATCAGCTTGATCACATTTCTTCCCTGATCTGATGTTTGGACTGACCTACAACTGATCTTCTTGACCATGTCTGCATGCTTTTATATACATGGAGTTGCTGCAACATTATCAGCTGAACCCAATAAAGTGGCCACTGTGTGCAATTCTTTTTTTTGCAAGTGTGTTTGTTTTTATACAGATATAATGGCACTGCACCATTCCAGTTTTGATCTCCTGGAGACCTACTGCAGAACAGAACTTCAAGAAGATGCTAACAATTCAGCAGTGTCTTGTTCAGTGTGATCAATCTCCCACAGGCAAGTTCTGGTGATGGACATCCCTTAGGACCTCTGAGGACAAGTGCAAGTGTATCAGCGACATGACATCCTTCACACAGTAGAACAGTAGGGCGCAGGAACAGTCTCCACAATGTTTGCACCCAACACGATGCTGAATTAAACTAAGAACATAAGAACGTACGAAATAGGAGCAGGAGTAGGAGTGGCCTGCTCTGCCATTCAATAAGATAATGGCTGATCTGGCCATGGACTCATCTCCACCTACCTGCCTTTTCCCCATAACCCTTAATCCCCCTACTCTGCAAAAATCTATCCAACCTCAACTTAAATATGTTTACTGAGGTAGCCTCCACTATTTCATTGGGCAGAGAATTCCACAGATTCACCACTCTCTGGGAAAAGCAGTTCCTTCTCATCTCCATCCTAAATCTACTCCCCCAAATCTTGAGGGTAGGACCCTAGTTCTAGTTTCACCTACCAGTGGAAACAACTTTCCTGCCTCTACCTTAACTATCCCTTTCATAATTTTATATGTTTCTATAAGATCTCCTCTCATTCTTCTGAATTCCAGTGAGTACAGTCCCAGTTGACTCAATCTCTCCTCATTGTCTAACCCCCTCATCTCTGGAATCAACCTGGTGAACCTTCTCTGCACCGCCTCCAAAGTCAGTATATCCTTCCTCAAGAATGGAGACCAGAACCGCACACAGTACTCCAGGTGTGATCTCACCTGTATCCTGTACAGTTGCAGCATAACCTCCCTGCTCTTAAATTCAATTCCTTTAGCAATGAAGGCCAACATCCAATTTGCCTTCTTGACAGCCTGCTGCACCTGCAAACCAACCTTTAGTGATTCATGCACGAGCACTCCCAAGTCCCTCTGCACAGCAGCATGCTGCAATTTTTACTATTTAAATAATAATCTGCTCTTTCATTTTTCCTTCCAAAGTGGATGACTTTGCACTTACCAACATTGTACTCCATCTGCCAGACCCTTGCCCACTCACTTAACCTATCTACATCTCTCTGCAGACTCCCCATATCCTCTGCACAATTTGCTTTTCCACTCAATTTAGTATCATCAGCAAACTTTGATAAACTACACTCGGTCCCCTCTTCCAGATCACTAATGTATATCATGAGCAGTTGTGGGCCCAGTGGCACACTGTTCATCACTGATTGCCAACTAGAGTAACACCCATGTATCCCAACTCTCTGCTTTCTAATAGTTAACCAATCCTCTATCTATGCTAATACTTTACCCCCAACTCTATGCATCCTTATCATATGGATAAGCCTTTTATGTGGCACCTTATCGAATGTCTTCTGGAAATCCAAGTAAATAAGGTCCATCTGTTCCCCTTGTTCCATTGTGCTCGTTATATCCTCAAAGAACTCCAGTAAGTTTGTCAAACAAGACCTGTCTTTGCTGAATCCATGCTGCGTCTGCCTGATAGATCTATTTCTTTCCGGATGCCTCGCTATTTCTTCTTTAATGATAGCTTCAAACATTTTCCCAACTGCAGGTGTTAAGCTAATTGGCCTATAGTTACCCGCCTTTTGTCTGTACTTTTTTTTGAACAGTGGTGTAACATTCACCATCTTCCAATCCGCTGGGATTTGCCCAGAGTCCAGAGAATTTTGGTAAATCATCACCAAGGCCTCTACTATAACTTCTGCCATTTCTTTCAGTACCCTGGATGCATTCCATCAGGACCAGGGGACTTATCTAACATCAAGCCCGCAAGTTTACTCAGCACTACCTCTTTAGTGATCCCTATTGTATCGAGGTGCTAACCTCCCAACGCATCCATAACATCTCATTTTGGCATGTTAGATGTGTCCTCCACCATGAAGGCCGACACAAAAGTCATTCAAAGCCTTGGCCATTTCCACATTACCCAATTATCAGTTCCCCCGTCTCATCCTCCAAGGGACCTACATTCACTTTAGCCACCCTTTTCCACTTCATATAATTATAAAAAATGCTGCTATCCAGTTTTTATATTTTGTGCTGGTTTATTTTCATAACCTAGCTTCCATTTCTTTATTGCTCGCTTAGTGGTACTTTGTTGCCAATCTTCCAGTGTCCCACCACTCTTGGCGACTTTGTATGCAGAGTTTTTAGTTTGATGTCTTCTTTTATTTGCTTACTTACCAAGGCTGGCTCTGCCCACCCTTGCTGTCCTTGCTTTTACCTGGAATATATTTTTGTTGAGCACCGTGAAAAATCTCTTTGAAAGTCTTCCACTATTCTTCAACTAAATCAACAGATTTAGTCCCTCAACTAAATCTCTCCTGCTGGCACACACCCTATATCCCCTCCATTCTCTGCATATCCATGTGCTTATCTATGTATCTCAAAAGGGCGGCATCCAACATTAAGTAACCCCCATCACCCAGGACATGCCCTCCTCTCATTGCCATCATCAAGAACGAGGTAAAGGAGCCTGAAAGCACATCCTCCTCTCACCTTAAATGCATATCCTGTAGTGCTGGACATTTCTACCCTGGAGAAAGATTCTGCTTCTCATAGTTTTATGAACGTCTATCAGTTTTTTTTTTAAGTGGAGGCTGAGGGGAGACCTAAGAGAAAATTAGAGTCATAGAGAAGTACAGCACAGAAACAGGCCATTTAGCCCATCCAGTCCAGGCCAAACCATTTAAGCTGCCTATTCCCTTCAACCTACTCCGGGACCATAACCCTCCATATCCCTACCATCCACGTACCTATCCAAATTTTTCTTAAATGTTGAAATCAAGCTCGCATGCACCACTTGTGGTGACAGATCGTTCCACATTCTCACAACCCTCTGAGTGAAGAAGTTTACCCTCATGTTCCCCTTAAACTTTTCATTTCACCCCTAATCATGACCTCTGGCTGTAGTCCCACCAAACCTCGATGGAAAAAAGCCTGCTTGCATTTACCCTATCTATACCACTCATAATGTTATGTATCTCCATCAAATCTCCTCTTAATCTTCTATATTCCAAGGAATAAATTTCTAACCTATTCGATCTTTCCTTATAAGTCAGGTCCTCCACACTTGTAAATTTTCCAAAATCCTTGTAAATTTTCCCTGTATTTTTCCAACATTATTTGCATCTTTCCGGCAGGTGGGTGACCGAGACTGCACACAATACTCCAAGTTAGGCTTATACAATTATACAACTTCAACACAAAATCCCATCTCGTGTACTCAATACAGAAGTTCCGATGTTATGTTGAAGTTGTACAAGATGTTGGTGAGGCCTATTTTGGAGTATTGAGTGCACTTCTGTTACCCACCTACAAGAACAATATGAATAAAATTGAAAGATGGCACTGTGCAGAGAGTTGCCAGGACTTGAGGACCTGAGTTATTGGGAAAGGTTGAATAGGTTAGGACTTTATTCCTGGAGCATAGGAGAAAGAGGGGATAGAGGTATACAAAATTATGAGGGGTATGAATAGGGTAAATGTAAGCAGGCTTTTTTCCACTGAGGTTGGATGAGACTAATACTAGAGGTCATGGGTAAAGTGTGAAAGGTGAAATGTTCAAGGGGATCAAAAGGGGGGACTTCTCTGCTCCAAGAGTGGTGAGAGTGTGGAATGAGCTGTCAGCAGGCATGGTGGGTGTGGGTTTAATTTCAACATTTAAGAGAAATTTGGATAGGTGCTTGCATGGCTGGAGTATGGAGGACTATGATCTGGGTGCAGGTCATTGGGACTACGCAGATTAAGAACTGGTGTAGATATACCAAAGGGCCCGTTTCTTTGCAGTAGTGTTCTATGACTCTATCTGACCTTTCAGTTCATACACTTAAATATTCTTGCTCTACTTCACTCTCCATGGTTGCTGCCCGACTTGCTAAGCATTACAGCATCCTAAGACTTCTCATTAAAAACAGAGGATCAACACAAACTCTTGTTATCTGAGTAACATCGTTCGTGACAATTTCTCGACAAACCATTTGTCCACATCCTAGTAGATCTGAGGGACTGATGCCAAGATGGGGTGGGGTTCATCTTCCTTGGATTGGTACAGGACCGCATAATTCTTCTTCTGGCAAGTTTCACAACTTCAGGATATCCCAGAACAACCTGCAGCCAATTAAGATCTTTTGCTCTATGGGCGAGATGAAATTTCGAGACTCAATTTCCCCACAGCAAGCTCCCACTAATAGCAATATAACAAGAAATATTAAACCACAGAATTGTCACAAACCTCATCTTTGACTGGAATTATTCACTGGAGAGAATGGACGGTTTAGTATTTTGTCCACTAGTCTTTCATGTTCATTCCTGACACCTTCAGAACCACCCAAAGTTTTGGAATGCGTACCAGTTAATTCACACTGACTGTGATTAGTCTTGCATCATAATTGTCTGCTTCAAGTTAAGAAGAATGGCAAGAAATTTCGGAAAGAGAGTTTTCAACTTACTGCGAACTCGGGTCCAAAATCTGCTTTAAAATCGTTTGTGTCCACTTCATCAAATAGATTTGCGGGTCCTGTGTCGATATCCATCTGTTCTCCAAGCCCCTGGTCCTATAAATGGAAAATTATATTTGCTGAAGCTCATTTGTCAATATAGAAATACGAGGGGTGATTGATAAGTTTGTGGCCTAAGGTAGAAGGAGATGAGTTATACAGCTCTTGTTACATGCACATGCAGTTCAACTCTTTGAGTGATTATGTAGAAAGTTTGAAGTTAATAGCTCCACGAACTTATCAATCACCCCGATGAATTATTAACTTCAAATTTTCTGCATAATCACTCAAAGAGTTCATCTGCATGTTCATGTAACAAGAGCTGGAAAACTCATCTCCTTCCATCTTAGGCCACGGACTTATCCATAATCCATCTGTGGACACTTTCTGGAGGTCCAAGATCCGTATGCTCCACGACCACTGGATTAAGTGTGTAAATGTAGGAGAGGACTATGTTGAAAAATAAATGTGCTAGGTTTTCTAAAATTGACTCCTTCTACCTTAGGCTACAAACTTATCAATCACCCCTTGTACAGGAAATTGAAAGAGTAGGCTTTCTATTTCAAGCCTGTTCCACTCTGTGTGGCTGACCTGACATTGGTCTCAACAGCATGCCTTTCATTCCCCCACATTGCCTAAAAAAATTGGTTAACCTTGAATAATTTCAATTCAAATAGTATGTATGCTCCTGGTGGGTCTCCCCTGGGTCCTCTCTTTTCTACCCACATTTCTAAAAGACATATCTTTAGAGTTATGGGCGTGCTACGTTGGCACCAGAAGCACAGTGATAATTGCGGTCTGCCCTTAGTATAATCTTCAGACTGCATTGGTCATTGATGCAAAGTGACACAGTTCACTGTAAGTTTCCATGTACACACGACAAACAAAGCTAATCATTCGATCTTTATCTTTAAAAGAAACTCCTCCCAAATGTGAATAGGCTGTTTCCATTGAGAGTAGGGGAGATTCAAACGAGAGGACATGATTTGAGAGTTAGGGGGCAAAAGTTTAAGGGAAACACGAGGGGGTATTTCTTTACTCAGAGAGTGATAGCTGTGTGGAATGAGCTTCCTGTAGAAGTAGTAGAGGCCAGTTCAGTTGTGTCATTTAAGGTAAAATTGGATAGGTATATGGACAGGAAAGGAGTGGAGGGTTATGGGCTGAGTGCGGGTAGGTGGGACTAGGTGAGATTAAGAGTTCGGCATGGACTAGGAGGGCCGGAATGGCCTGTTTCCGTGCTGTGATTGTTATATGGTTATATGGTTATATGTCTCAACTGGGCAATTCTGTGCTCTGAAGCAGCATCCTTTCTTTCGAGATTCCTCGAGATGCAGGACACCTTCTCACAATTTACTTTGTCAAGTCCCTGCCCTGCCAAGTCCCCTCAATATCCTATAGGTTTCAATAAGATCACCTCTCATCTCAATTGATTACAGGTCCAACCCACTCAAGCAATGCTCAGAAAATAACCCTGTGATCAGCCTGGTGAATGGCACAACTCTAAAGCTCCACACACAGACTAATCATGATTTTAATGTGGGGACATGAGAGGTTGATGATGCAGGAATCTGGAACAAACTTAGGGGGAACACAGCAGGGTTTAATCTTAATTAAATTCAGAAATGTGTTGACACGTGGCCCAAGTGGTTATCTGTGGTCTAGTGATCTGAAGGTCGCTAGTTCAAGCCTCAGCTAAGATAGCATGTTGTTTTGTTGAGCAAGGCACTTAACCACACATCGCTCTGCGACGACTCCCACAGCAAGGGACATCTCTTGCCCTTCCCTTGGACAACATCGGTGGTGTGGAGAGGGGAGACTTGCAGCATGGGCAACTGCCGGTCTCCCATACAACCCTGCCCAGGCCTGCACCCTGGAAACTTTCCAAACCACAAATCCATGGTCTCTCAAGTCTAACGGATGCCTATTAAATTCAGAGATACAACACAGTAACAAGCCCAAAGAGGCCACTATGCCCAATTACATCCTGTGACCAATTAACCAACCAACCCACAAACAAGAGAAAATCTGCAGATGCTGGTGATCTGAGCAAAAAAAAAAACCAGGTCCAATGCGTTCTCCCCCCTCGTTGCAAAGTCCACATACTGATGGAACTTGGGGAGCACTGACTTAAGGTTCGCGTGGTTAAAATCACCGGCGACAATAAACAGTCCATCAGGATGTGCGTTCTGCAGTTCGCTAATAGCCCCGTACAGTTCACAAAGCGCCTCCTTAGCATTAGCGCTGGGGGGAATGTAGACACCGAATATAAGGACAGAGGTGAATTCCCGTGGCAAATAAAATGGTCTGCATCGAACTGCCACAAACTCCACTAGCGATGAGCAGTGTCTGGAAACCAGCACAGAGTTCTTACACCATTCCGTGTGGATGTAAACACACAAGCCACCACCGCGAGTCTTACTGGAGACAGCTGCATCTCTGACCGAACGAAACAAAGCTAGCCCGTCTAGCTGGATGGCAGCGTCCGAAATCCCATCAGTGAGCCATGTCTCTGAGAAGACGTACGCGGAGCAAACCCTGTACTCCCGCCGAGTATTACGTTGGAGTTGGATGTAGTCCAATTTATTGTCCAGGGAGCGGACATTGGAGAGCAGAATGGATGGGAGAGCCGGCCGGCTAGGGTTTGCTTTTAGCCTGGCACAGACCCCTGCCCATTTGCCTCACTTCTGCTTCCTTGCACATCGCTTTCGACGTCTCCATCTCCGGCTCCCAGCATCAGGCAAGTCCGAGGATTGTAGGCCCGTTCCCCTCAGCAAGCCGACGTCGCGTAATTCAGCCAGCAGATCTTTGTGGAGGTTTGTATTTGAACGATCTCTGTATTGTAGTAGTATCTGGCGATGGTAGATAGCCGTTCTGTTATCCATATGCCCTAATCGAAAATTGTGTATCAAACTTAAAATAGAAAATTAAATTAAAGTAACACCAGGTCTGAAAGGCCGCTGCTGCCGTGCCTTTGTTTGATTGGATTAAGTGGTTGATGCATATGTAGGCCAAACAGTCTATGTGTCTGGTTATCTCTCAAACTATGACGGAGAAAAAAAACAAACTGTTGGAGGGACTCAGCAGGTCAGGGAGAGTGAAGCAGAAAGCCAACAGTCCACCTCCCTCCACAGAGGTTAAATACAAGAGATTCTGCAGGTGCTGGAAATCCAGAGCAAAACACACAAAATTGCGGGGGAACTCAACAGGTCAGACGGCGTCTATGAGAGGAATAAATAGTTGATGCTTGAGGCTAAATGATAAAGGGTCTCAGCTTGAAATGTCATAAGACCAGAAGAGATAGGAGCAGAATTAAGCCATTTGGCTGATTGAGTTTTGCCTGCCTTCTCTCCATAACCTTTGATGCCCTTACAAATCAGGACTCTATCAACCTCCAGTTTAAATGTGTCCAATGAATTGGTCTCCACAGCTGTCTGTGGTAATAAATTCCAGAGATTCACTACCCTCCAGCTGAAGAAATTCCTCCTCATCTCTATTCTAGAGGGACATCCTTCTATTCTGAAGCAGTACTGTCTGGTCCCAGACTCCCCCACCATATGAAGCATCCTCTCCACATCCATTGGCTTTTCAATGTTTGATAGGTTTCACTGAAATCCCCCCTCATTCTTCTACACTCCAGACGGTGCATGCACAGAGCCATTAAAGGCTCAAATGCCATCTGCTTATCCCCCTCCATAGATGCTGCTGGACTCGCTGAGTTTCCGTCAACATTTTGTGCGCTTCCACAGATCCACCGAGCTCCTCCAGCAGTTTTTCAATCTGGATTCTAGCATCTGCACTCTCGTCGCTGACAGACTGAATTAAGCAAAAGGAAATGACAAACTTGAAGCAACCGAGTGACGTGAAAACAAAACAGATTTGTTTAGATCAATGCCCATCACTGGCCCTCTCAATAGCTGCCTCACCTCCAGTTTAGCCCCGAGATGTCTCCCGTCGTGTTCCTTTGCATACTGTTCTTCCGAGTTGTCTGCAGTGGGTGATCGCGGTCTCGCTGCAGCACTGACAGAGGTGAGGTCCCCACGGGATATAAGCGTGCACATGTACGCATCGTGCGAGAAGACATCGTGGCGAATGAATTCGCAGAACAGCAGCACCAGATTTACAAATTCTGCCTTCTCGTTTTCGTTACTGAGGTCAGCTGGTGAACATATAATGGATAAAAACAGAGTGAGGACCAGAATTCATCATACGATGGTCAAGAGCACATCCTCAGCAAGGTGTAAAAATGCAACGTAACCAAGTGTAGCATCATGACAGTCACAAACTGTTACAACATTGTCTCTCATTCCAATTCCAATTCTGGAAATCTGCTCAGATACACAGCAAACTACCTCCAAAGAGTCAGTTCCCATAATGCCGCTGGGAAATGAGGACCTGAGTTATAGAGAAAGATTGAATAGGTTAGGACTTGGTGTCCTTTACCATAGGAGAATGAGGGGAGATTTGATAGAGCTGTACAAAATTATGAGGGTTATAGATAGAGTAAATACAAGCAGACTTTTTCCACTGAGGTTGCGTGAGAATAGAAAAAGAGGCCACAGATTAAGAGCGAAAGGTGAACTAATTATGGGAACATAAGGGGAAACCTCTTCACTCAGAGGGTGGTGAGAGTGTGGAACGAGCTGCCAGCAGAAGTGGTTGATGTGGGTTCGATTTCAGCATGCAAGAGAAATTTAGGTAGGTACATGGATGTGCAGCATATGAGGGCTTATGATCTGGGTACAGGTCAATGGGACTGGGCAGAATAATTGCTGGCCGAAGGACCTGTTTCTGTGCTGTAGTGTTCCATGGCTATATGAATCTAAATGGAAGATATTCAACAGGGAAATAGCGAGACTTTATGGTCAGTATGTTCTCATAAGGGTAAAAATTCAAAGACCCTGGAAAATCAGGAACAGCAAAGCTGGATAAACAAAGGAAAGAATGATGTGTTGGGTAGAGGGGAATGAAAATATCGGAAGCCCTTCAAGTGAAGTGGGTGCACTTAAAGAAACTTGGAGGACAAAGAGGGCTTGAAATATCATTGGAAGACATGACTTGATGGCTCTGGGTCTGTAATCACTCGAGTTTAGAAGAACAAGAGGGGGCATGACACGGCAGCACAGTGGTTAGCACAACACTTTTATAATGCCAGTGACGTGGGTTCAATTCCCACGGCTGCCTGTAAGGAATCTGTACATTCTGCCTCCAGTGCTCCAGTCTCCTCCCATAGTCCAAAGACGTACTGGTTGGTAGGTTAATTTGTCATTGTAAAGTTTTCTCATTATTAGCCTAGGATTAAATCAGGTGGATTGCTGGGCTGGGCAGCACAGCTTGAAGGGCCAGAAGGGCCTATTCTGTGCAGTATCTCAATAAATAAAAATTTAAAAATCAGTTCCATTTTATATCAGAGAAACATATACAACATAGAACCTGAAATCCTTATTCTTCGCTAACATCCACACAAACAGAAGAGTGCCCCGAAGAATGAGTGGCAGTAAAAACATTAGAACTACAAAGCCTCCTACTTCCCACTCCCACGCACAGAAACCCAGAGAACGCCTAAAAACAGCAGACACGGGGAGGATATTTCCAATAGTGGGGCAGTCCAGCACCAGAGAGCACAGTCTCAGAATAGAAAGACAGCCCTCTAGAACAGAGATGTGGAGGAATTTTGTTTCACCAGAGGTCGGTGAATCTGTGAATTCACCAGAGGTTGATAGGTACTTGATTAGTGTGGGCACCAAAGGTTACGGGGAGAAGGCAGGATAATGGGGTTGAGAGGGATAACAAATCAGCCATGATGGAAGAGCAGAGCTGAATGGCAGAATTCTGCTCCTATATCTCATGGAGAAATCTGAAGTGCATTTAAAGAGTTAAATTTGCTCATACAACTGAACTAGTTCATTGGAAAGTGATACTTGCATGGAACACAGGAGACAGTGAAGGTCATTGATAATTTCTTTCCAAGCTGAAATCCTAATGTCACCATAACAACTGATGACTGTAGGAAAGGTCAAAAAACCTAAAATCCTAACACTCTCACTGTTGCATTATTAAAAACAATAGGTACAGTAGATGGTTAGGTTAATGTGGAAAGAGATACAATAGCAATACATTTACACTCAGTGGCCACTTTATTAGGTACACCTGCTCATTAATGCAAATATCTAATCAGCCAATCATGTGGCAGCAACTCAATGCTTAAAAGCATGCAGACATGGTCAAAAGGTTCAGTTGTTGTTTAGACCAAACATCAGAATGAGGAAGAAATGTGATCTAAGAGACTTTGACCATGGAATGATTGTTGGTGCCAGATGGGGTGGTTTGAGTATCTCAGAAACTGCTGATCTCCTGGGATTTTCACACACAACAGTCCCTAGAGTTTACAAAGATTGGTGCAAAAAAACAAAAAAAACATACAGTGAGTGACAGTTCTGAGGGCAAAAAAACCTTGTAAAGGAGAAGGGTCAGAGGAGAATGGCCAGACTGGTTCAAGCTGACAGGAAGGTGACAGTACGATGTGTTACAAAAGTGGTGTGTGGAAGAGCCTCTCTGAATGCACAACACATCGAACTTTGAAGTGGATGAGCCACAGCAGCAGAAGACCATGAATGTACACTCAGTGGCTACCTATTATGTACCTAAAAAAGTGGCCACCGAGTTAATATTCATCCTTTTATCTAATTCTTTTTCCATCGAGTTTCTGCCAATAACTTGTCTGAAAACTATGGAGAATTTGTCCATGTGGGTACAAGTGTCGACCCAGAACAATTCTCCTCTCTCAGTGCTCTTCCTCAGAACTATTTTGGTACATTAGAAATACAGACCCTGCAGGCAGGTCAAAAGGAACAAGAGCACAAATGGAGGGCGAATACTTACTTAATACAGGAGCTTGGGTATCAAGGAATCTAAGCAGGATGTTCTGGAAAACAGGAAGGCTTGAGCCAGAAAGTGACACGGAGGAAATAGACTCTTTCTCATCCAAGACTTCAGACTCTCCACACCGCTGAAAAGACAAGACATGAATCAGAAGGATTTGTGCAGAGCCTCTCAACTTTCTCAAAACAACTCCTCCTTAAGCGACATCACCTCTGCTCCACTAGCTAACTCATTAAAATGCTACAACACTCACCTCTAGCATTTTTAGTCAAAAGTCGTGGGGTTACAAGAGCCAGTGGACAACCATTGTGGCAAGCAAGACAGAAAACCAGTGTTTCTATCTTCAACGCCAGGGTTATAAATAGTGGTGTACATCTGGTTTATTAAAGTTTGCCTTTAACTTTCCTATGTTGGAAGTGAATTGTTCCATGATCAATAATCCATGGTTAGTGCTTGACATAGAATGTTCAGATTGTAGCCAAAATCTTGTTCCACATATCAGTGTGCACCACCCTTGAAAGTTAGCTCAGGAGAACAAAACACTGCAGTTTCAGACCTCATCTGCCTTTGAAACTAGGTTAATGAATCAGTCGAGGACATACAAAGTGGTAATATACACTCAGCATATTTATTAGGTACACCTGTACATTAACGCAAATATCTAATTAGCCAATCATGTGGGAGCAACTCAATGCATAAAATCATGAAGACATGGTCAAGAAGTTCAGTTGTTGTTCAGACAAAACATCAGGATGGGGAAATAAATGTGATCTAAATGACTACAACTATGGAATAATTATCGGTGCCAGACAGGGTGGTTTGAGTATCTCAGAAACTGCTGATCTCCTGGGATGCTCACACTCAACAGTCTCTAGAGTCCACAGAGAATAGTGAGCAGCAGTTCTGTTGGTGAAATTGTCTTGATAATGAGAGGCCAGAGGAGAATAGCCAGACTCATTCAAGCTGACAGGAAGGCAACAGTACAGTGCCTATGAAAAGTTTTCACTTCCCCCTTGGAAGTTCTCATATTTTATTGTTTTACAACATTAAATCACAGTGGATTTAATTTGGGTTTTTTGACACCAATCAACAGAAAAGGTCTTTTGTGACAAAGTGAAAACAAATTTCTACAAATTTATTACAGTAATTAAGCACAAAATAATTGATCGCATAATTACTCAGCCCCTTCAAGTCAGTATTTAGTAGATGCACCTTTGGCAGCAATTATAGCCTTGATTCTGTGTGGACAGGTCTCCATCAGCTTTGCACACCTGCACACTGCAATTTTTCCTCATTCTTCTTTACAAAACTGCACAAGCCCTGTCGGATTGCAAGGGGATTGTGAGTGAACAGTCCTTTTCAAGTCCAGCCACAAATTCTCAATTGGACTGAGATCTGAACTCTGACTTGGCTACTCCAGAACATTAATTTTGTTGTTTTTAAGCCATTCCTGTGTAGCTTTGGCTTTATACTTGGGGTCATTGTCTTGCTGGAAAACAAATCTTCTCTCAAGTCACAGTTCTCTTGCAGACTGTATCAGGTTTTCCTCTAGAGTTTCCCCGTATTTTGCTTGATTCATTTTACCCTCTACTATCACAAGCCTTCCAGGGCCTGCTGCTGTGAAGCATCCCCACAGAAAAATGCATGCTTCACAATAGGGATGATGTATTTTTGAGGTTGTGTGGTTTTTGGTTTACGCCAAACAGCATTTAGTCCAATGGCCAAAAAGCTCCAGTTTAGTTTCATCAGACCATAGAACCTTCTTCCAGCTGACTTCAGAGTCTCCCACATGCCTTCTGACAAACTCCGGTTGAGATCTCATAGAAACATAGAAAATAGGTGCAGGAGTAGGCCATTCGGCCCTTTGAGCCTGCACCACCATTCAGTATGATCATGGTTGATCATCCAACTCAGAACCCTGTACCTGCTTTCTCTCCATACCCCCTGATCCCTTTAGCCACAAGGGCCATATCTAACTTCCTCTTAAATATAGCCAATGAACCGGCCTCAACTGTTTCCTGTAGCAGACAATTCCACAGATTCACCACACTCTGTGAAGAAGTTTCTCCTCATCTCGGTCCTAAAAGGATTCCCCTTTATCCTTAAACCGTGACCCCTTGTTCTGGACTTTCCCAACATCAGAAACAATCTTCCTGCATCTAGCCTGTCCAATCCCTTTAGAATTTTATACGTTTCAATAAGATCCCCCCACAATCTTCTAAATTCCAGTGAGTATAAGCCTAGTCAATTCAATCTTTCTTCATATGAAAGTCCTGCCATCCCAGGAATCAATCTGGTGAACCTTCTTTGTACTCTCTCTATGGCAAGAATGTCTTTCCTCAGATTAGGGGACCAAAACTGCACACAATATTCTAGGTGCAGTCTCACCAAGGCCTTGTACAACTGCAGTAGAACCTCCCCGCTCCTGTACTCAAATTATTTTGCTATGAATGCCAACATACCATTTGCCTTTTTCACCGCCTACTGTACCTGCATGCCCACCTTCAATGACTGGTGTACAATGACACCCAGGTCTCGTTGCACCTCCCCTTTCCCTAATCGGCCACCGTTCAGATAATAATCTGTTTTCCTGTTCTTGCAACCAAAGTGGATAACCTCACATTTATCCACATTAAATTGCATCTGCCATGAATTTGCCCACTCACCTAACCTATCCAAGTCACCCTGCATCCTCTTAGCATCCTGCTCACAGCTAACACCGCCGCCCAGATTCGTGTCATCCGCAAACTTGGAGATGCTGCATTTAATTCCCTCGTCTAAATCATTAATATATATTGTAAACAACTGGGGTCCCAGCACTGAGCCTTGCGGTACCCCACTTGTCACTGCCTTTAATCTGAAAAGGTCCCGTTTAATCCCACTCTTTGCTTCCTGTCTGCCAACCAATTCTCTATCCACATCAATACCATGCCCCCAATACCGTGTGCTTTAAGTTTGCACAATAATGTCCTGTTTGGGACCTTGTCAAAAGCCTTTTGAAAATCTAAATATACCACATCCACTGGCTCTCCCCTATCCACTCTACTAGTTACATCTTCAAAAAATTCTATAAGATTTGTCAGACATGATTTTCCTTTCACAAATCCATGCTGACTTTGTCCGATGATTTCACCACTTTCCAAATGTGCTGTTATCACATCTTTGATAACCGACTCTAGCATTTTCCCCACCACCAATGTCAGACTCACTGGTCTATAATTCCCCGGTTTCTCTCTCCCTCCTTTTTTAAAAAGTGGGGTTACATTAGCCATCCTCCAATCCTCAGGAACTAATCCAGAATCTAAGGAGTTTTGAAAAATTATCACTAATGCATCCACTATTTCTTGGGCTACTTCCTTAAGCACTCTGGGATGCAGACCATCTGGCCCTGGGGATTTATCTGCCTTTAATCCCTTCAATTTACCTAACACCACTTCCCTACTAACATGTATTTCCCTCAGTTCCTCCATCTCACTAGACCTTCGGTCCCTTACTATTTCCGGAACATTATTTATGTCCTCCTTAGTGAAGACAGAACCAAAGTAGTTATTCAATTGGTCTGCCATGTACTTGTTCCCCATGATCAATTCACCTGTTTCTGACTGTAAGGGACCTACATTTGTCTTGACCAATCTTTTTCTTTTCACATATCTATAAAAGCTTTTACAGTCAGTTTTTATGTTCCCTGCCAGCTTTCTCTCATAATCTTTTTTCCCTTTCCTATTTAAGCCCTTTGTCCTCCTCTGCTGGTCTCTGAATTTCTCCCAGTCCTCAGGTATGCCACTTTTTTTTTTGCTAATTTATATGTTTCTTCTTTGGACTTGATACTACCCCTAATTTCCCTTGTCAGCCATGGGTGCACTACCTTCCCTGGTTTATTCTTTTGCCAAACTGGGATGAACAATTGTTGTAGTTCATCCATGCGATCTTTAAATGCTTGCCATTGCATATCCACCATCAACCCTTTAAGTATCATTTGCCAGTCTATCTTAGCTAATTCACGTCTCATACCTTTAAAGTTACCCTTCTTTAAGTTCAGAACCTTTGTTTCTGAATTAACTATGTCACTCTCCATCTTAAAGAAGAATTCCACCATGTTATGGTCACTCTTACACAAGGGGCCTCGCACGACAAGATTGCTAACTAACCCTTCCTCATTGCTCAATACCCAATCTAGAATGGCCTGCTCTCTAGTTGGTTCCTCGACATGTTGGTTCAGAAAACCATCCCGCATACATTCCAAGAAATCCTCTTCCTCAGCACCCTTACCAATTTGGTTCACCCAATCTATGTGTAGATTGAAGTCACCCATTATAACTACTGTTCCTTTATTGCACACATTTCTAATTTCCTGTTTAATGCCATTCCCAACCTCACTACTACTGTTAGGTGGCCTGTACACAACTCCCACCAGCGTTTTCTGCCCCTTAGTGTTATGCAGCTCTACCCATATCGATTCCACATCCTCCAGGCCAATGTCCTTCCTTTCTATTGCGTTAATCTCCTCTCTAACCAGCAATGCTACCCCACCTCCTTTTCTTTCCTGAATATTGAATACCCCTGGATGTTGAGCTCCCATCCTTGGTCACCCTGGAGCCATGTCTCTGTGATCCCAACTATATCATATTCATTCATAACTATCTGCACATTCAATTCATCCACCTTGTTACGAATGCTCCTCGCATTGACACACAAAGCCTTCAGGCTTGTTTTTACAACACTCTTAGCCCTTATACAATTATGTTGAAAAGTGGCTCTTTTTGCTTTTTGCCCTGGATTTGCCTGCCTGCCACTTTTACTTTTCACCTTACTACTTTTTGCTTCTACCCTCATTTTACACCCCTCTTTCTCTCTGCACTTGTTCTCATCCCCCATCTCGTGAGTTTTTTTAACAGTGGCTTTCTCTTTGCCCCTCTCCCATAAAGCTGTGACCAGTGAAGCACCTGGGCAACAGTTGTTGGATGTGCAGCCTCTCCCATCTCAGCCACTGAAGCTTGTAACTCCTCCAGAGTTGTCATAGGTCTCTTGGTGGCCTCCCCCACTAGTCCCCTTCTTGCACGGTCTCTCAGTTTTTGAGGACAGCCTGCTCTAGGCGAATTTACAAGCTGTGCCATCTTTCAATTTCTTGACTGAACTGAACTGTACTCCAAGGTGACTTGGAAATTTTCTTATATTCAACTCCTGACTTGTGCTTTTCAATAACCTTTTCACAACATTGCTTGGAGTGTTCTTTTGTCTTCATGGTGTAGTTTTTGCCAGGATACTGACTCACCAACAGCTGGACCTTCCAGAGAGGTGTATTTTTACTACAATCAATTGAAACACCGTGACTCCACACAGGTGATCTCCAATTAACTAATTATGTGACTTCTAAAACCAATTGGCTGCACCAGCGATGATCTGGTGTGTCATATTAAAATGTGTGAATACTTATGCAATCAATTATTTTTTGTTTTATATTTGTAACCGCTTTATAAAGATCTGCTGTCACTTTGACATGAAAGTATCTTTTTCTGTTGATCAATGTCAAAAGAAACCCAAATTACATCCACTGTGATTCAATGTTGTAAAACAATAAAACGTGAGAACTTCCAAGGGGGGCTGAATACCTTTTATAAGCACTGCAACTCAAATAACCACATGTTAAAACAGTGGTGTGCAGAAGAGCAGCTCTGAATGCCCAACATATTAAACCTTGATACGAATGGGCTGCAGCAGCAGAATGCCTTGAATTTACATTCATGTGCAATTATACTGTATGATTTGTATACTATTAATTTAATTCACACATAATTCACCTGTTTATGTCAGCAGTGCAGAAAGAATCTCCTGAATTGAACTTTCCTGACACTTTGGATGCTGGTGTCCAGAATTTCAGTGTGACACTTGGTGTGATTACTCACCTCTGCTTCGATCTCAGCCTGCCTCTTCTCCAGCAGCTTTGCAACCGTCATAGCTCGGTGCTTCCCACACCGTTTGCAGCTCACCGCCCACTCACACAGCAAAGTCACAACGGCCTCGTCGTTAGGTGCAATTTGCTGCGGGGTCCAGAAAGGAGGAAGGTGTTACAGAGAACTGCACGGGCAGCTGGCGATTTCCGCATGGGGAGGAGAGGACAGTGCCGGTGAAAGGGGCATGCAGGGGGAAGAGGAAAGGGGGGTATATGTGGGGGCTGATGAACAGGCATTGGGTGAAAAAGGTGGGTGTTGGGGGAGGGAAAGGAGGGCAAGAAGGGGGGAGGAAGGAGGGCGGAGAGGGGTGAGGAAGATGGGTGGAGTGTGGTGAGGAAGGCAGGCAGGGAGGGGGTGAAGGCGGGCAGGGAGGGGATGAAGGCGGGCAGGGAGGGGATGAAGGCGGGCAGGGAGGGGATGAAGGTGGGCAGGGGGGAGTCAAAATCAAGTGGAGAAGTGGGAAGTGGGCAGGGTTTAGGGAAAGCAGGTGGGGTGCAGAGGGATACGGATATGGTTGAAAAATGAAAGACCATAAGGGAGGCAGAAATAATGATGACCAGGTATAGTTATTCTTTTTACCTTAAGCACTGAGCATTACATGGCACAAGTAAGAACTAAACTTCCCAATCCTAAAACTCCATCACATGCAGTTGGACAACAGAACATCGCCACCTGCAGATTCCCCTTGAAACTATATAACATTCCAGACTCAGATATATCATTTCTCCTGATGTAAGTCCTGGAATTCCATATCCAATACCACAATGAAAGGGTTGCAGAGACTGCTGTCATTGTAGAGCTACGTTCCCTCAATGCTGTCCTGCAAAACTCACTTCAGGAAGGGAAAGTCGAGGGCCACACCAGAGGGATCAGCAGTGGAAAGGGTGAGCAGTTTCAACACATTGATGCACTCAGTTAAGAAGACACGCCAGCACTCTACTTCATTAGGGATTTGAGGAGATTTGGTATGTCACCAAAGAGTCAAGCAAATTTCTACAGATGTACCATGGAGAGAGTTCTGACTGGTTGCATCACCACCTGGTACAGAAGCTCCAATTCACAGAATGATAAAAAGCTACCGAGGGCTGTAAACCTAGCCTGCTCCTTCACGGGCACTAGCTTCCCCGCCATCGAGGACACTTTCAATAAGTGATACCTTAAGAAGGTGGATTCCATCATTAAGGACCTTAACCACCCAGGACATGCCCTCTTCTCATTGTACAATCAGAGAGGAGGCACAAGAGCCCGAAGACAAATCTTTTAGGAACAGCTTCCTCCCTTCCACCATCCAATTTCTGAACACTTTCGCATGTTCTCCTCTCCTTTGCGCTACATTTATTCTTTTATTTTATATTCATTGCAGCAACTTACGGTAATTTATGTGTTGCACCGTACTGCTGCCACAAAACAGATTTCGCAGCGTAGGTCGGTGGTAATAACCCGATTCTGATTCTCAGCAGCAGTTCTGCCACCATCGATGAATAATACCGCCTCTCCAGCAACACGCGTCCCCAGGTTACGTCAGGATTTCGCCCCACGGTAACGGGGCTGAGAACCGAGTTCCCACCCGGCAGAAGATGAATTCAGTCCCAAGCAGCTGGAAAAACTGTCCCCAGGTCTACAGAACGCTCATTAATGCAGACAGATGTACAAAAGTCCAGTACTTTAACGCGGGGAAAGCTGCAATTGCAAGGCAGTGAGCTCATCAGTTCTGCCCTGGGTGAAATAGAATGAAAACCGTCGCTGAACCGCAGTGATTACAGCAGCGTGATAGGCATGGCAGCAGAAACTAAATATAATAGTTTAATTTCATCCATTGACTATACACTTTACTGGGTACAGCAGTGTGCCTAATAAAGTGGCCACAGGAGGGGAACCGAAGGGATCTTCTGCTGCCGTAGCCCATCCACTTCAATCAGGGTCCGACGTGTTGTGCATCCAGAGATGCCTCTCTCCACACCACTGCTGCAACATGTGGCTAATTGAGTGTAACTCTCAGTTCCCTACATCACACTTCTCCTTATCCCGGTTTTTGGTCTGAACAACAACTGAACCTTTTGACCGTGTCTGCATGCTTTTATGCACCGAGTTGCTGCCACATGATTGGCTGACGAGATATTTGCACTAATGAAGAGGCATGCCTAATTAACTGGCCACTGAGCGTAAATGCAAGTAATTCAGTGAATTGGCATTAATTCGTAACAGTAACCATGAAACTAAGACATTGCTAAACAAACACAGTTAGTTCAAGTAGACACACAGATGCTGCAGAAGCTGGAATACGTAGCAACAGACAATCTGCTGGAGGAACTCAGCCAGTCGAGCAGCGTCTGTGGGAGAAAGGAGTGAGCAGCAGGGTACGTTATAGCCCTATATGGCCCTTGTGGCTAAAGGGATCAGGGGGTATGGAGAGAAAGCAGGTACAGGGTTCTGAGTTGGATGATCAGCCATGATCATACTGAATGGCGGTGCAGGCTCGAAGGGCCAAACGGCCTACTCCTGCACCTATTTTCTATGTTTCTATGTTATCAGTGCATTAGGGACGCAGAATCAAAAAGGGTAGCAAATACAATATTCAAAGTGTTCTATCTCAATGCACAGAGTATAAAAAAATACGGTGGGTGATCTTGCTGCACTTTTACAAACTGTCGGGTATGATGTGACCATCACTGAATCGTGGCTGAAGTGTGGTTGTTGTTGGGAGCTGAGTGTCCATGGTTACACAATGTACCAGAGGTAGGCAGAGGGGTTGGCATGGCTCTGCTGGTAAAGAATGGCATCAAATCACACAGGATCAGAAGATGTTGAATCCTTGTGGGTTGAGTTTAAAAACTACAAAGGTAAAAGGACCCTAATGCAACTAGATAGATAGATAGATAGATACTTTATTCATCCCCATGGGGAAATTCAACTTTTTTCCAATGTCCCATACACTTGTTGTAGCTAAACTAATTACATACAATACTTAATTCAGTAAAAAATATGATATGCATCTAAATCACTATCTCAAAAAGCATTAATAATAGCTTTTAAAAAGTTCTTAAGTCCTGGCGGTAGAATTGTAAAGCCTAATGGCATTGGGGAGTATTGACCTCTTCATCCTGTCTGAGGAGCATTGCATCGATAGTAATCTGTCGCTGAAACTGCTTCTCTGTCTCTGGATGGTGCTATGTAGAGGATGTTCAGAGTTTTCCATAATTGACCGTAGCCTACACAGCGCCCTTCGCTCAGCTACCGATGTTAAACTCTCCAGCACTTTGCCCACGACAGAGCCCGCCTTCCTTACCAGCTTATTAAGACGTGAGGCGTCCCTCTTCTTAATGCTTCCTCCCCAACATGCCACCACAAAGAAGAGGGCGCTCTCCACAACTGACCTATAGAACATCTTCAGCATCTCACTACAGACATTGAATGACACCAACCTTCTAAGGAAGACTCTGTGCCTTCCTGCACAAGGCATCTGTGTTGGCAGTCCAGTCTAGCTTCTCGTCTAACTGTACTCCCAGATACTTGTAGGTCTTAACCTGCTCCACACATTCTCCATTAATGATCACTGGCTCCATATGAGGCCTAGATCTCCTAAAGTCCACCACCATCTCCTTGGTCTTGGTGATATTGAGACGCAGGTAGTTTGAGTTGCACCATATCACAAAGTCCTGTATCAGTTTCCTATACTCCTCCTCCTGTCCATTCCTGACAAACCCCACTATGGCCGTGTCATCAGCGAACTTCTGCACATGGCAGGACTCCGAGTTATATTGGAAGTCTGATGTGTACAGGGTGAACAGGACCGGAGAGAGTACGGTTCCCTGCGGCGCTCCTGTGCTGCTGACCACCGTGTCAGACCTACAGTCTCCCAACCGCACATACTGAGGTCTATCTGTCAAGTAGTCCACTATCCAATCCACCATGTGAGAGTCTACTCCCATCTCCGTTAGCTTGTGCCTTAAGATCTTGGGCTGGATGGTGTTAAAGGCACTAGAGAAGTCAAGGAATGTAATCCTCACAGCACAACTGACCCCATCTAGGTGAGAGAGTGATTTGTGCAGCAAATACGTGATAGCATCCTCCACTCCCTGTACTATGTACAGGCCTCCAGATTACAGATTACAATGGAATATAGAAAAGGCAACATTATGATAGTCATGGGAAATTTTAACATGTAGGTAGATTGGCAAAATCAGATCAGTAATGGATCTCAAGAGAGTGAATTTTTTTAGAGCAGTTTGTCATTGAGCCTACCAGGGGATCAGCTATACTGGATTGGGTGATATGTAATGAACTGGAGCAATTAGGGAGATTAAGGAAAGTCAAAGTTTATTTTAAAGCAAAAGAGAGGGCATACAACAAAGCAAAAATTAGCAGGAAGATAGAGGCTTGGGAAGTTTTTAAAAACCTACAGTAAACAACTAAAAGAATCATTAGGACGAAAAAGTTGAAATACAAAAGGAACCTAGCAAACAATATCAAGGTAGATTACAAAAAAGCATTTTCAAAATGAGAGTGGATATAGGACCACTAGAAAATGAGGCCACACAAATAATAACAGAGGACAAGGAGATGGCAGATGAACTAAATGAGTATTTTGCATCAGCCTTCACTGTGGAAGACACTAACAGTGTCCCAGGTTTTGAAGGGTGTAAGGGAAGAGTACAGTTACTATAACAAGGCAAAAGGTGCTCAAGAAGCTGAAAGACCTAAAGGTGCCTATGTCACTTGGACCAGATGAACTGCACCCTAGGGTTGTGAAAGAGTTAACAGTAGAGATTGTGGGGGCATTAGTAATGATCTTTCAAGAATCTGGCATGGTTCCGGAGGACTGGAAAATTAGAAGCGTCACTCCACTCTTTAAGGAAAGAAGGAGGCAGCAGAAAGGAAATTATAGACCAGTTAGCCTGACCTCAGTGATTAGGAAGATGTTGGAGTCAACTGTTAAGGATGAGGTTATGGAGTACTTGGTGACACAGGACAAGATAGGACAAAGTCAGCATGGCTTCCTGAAGAGAAAATCTTGCCTGACAAACCTGTTGGAATTCTTTGAGGAGATTACAAGTGGGTAGATAAAGTGGATGCAGTGGATGCTGCATCTTTGGATTCTCAGAAGGCCTTTGACAAGGTGCCACACATGACGCTGCTTACCAAGATAAGAACCCATGGTATTACAGGAAAGTTACTGGCATGGTTAGACCATCGGCTGATTGGTAGGAGGCAGTGAGTGGAAATAAAAGGATCTTTTTCTGGTTGACTGCCAGTGACTAGTGGTGTTCCGCTGGGGTCGGTGTTGCGACTGCTTCTTTTTATGCTGTATATCAATGACTTAGATGATGGAATAGGTAGTTTTGTTGGCAAGTTTGCAGATGACACAAAGATTGGTGGAGGGACAGGTAGTGTTGAAGAAACAGGAAGGCTGCTGAAGGACTTTGACAGATTAGGAGAATGGGCAAGAAAGTGGCAAATGAAATACAATGTTGGAAAATGTATGGTCATGCACTTTGGTAGTAGAAATAAATGTGCAGACTATTTTGTAAGTGGAGAGAAAATCCAAAAATCTGAGATACAAAGGGACTTGGGAGTCCTTGTGCAGAACACCCTAAAAGTTACCTTGCAGGCTAAGTCGGTGGCGAGGAAGGCAAATGCAATGTTAGCATTCATTTCAAGAGGTCTAGAATACAAGAGCAAGGATGTGATGCTGAGGCTTTATAAGGCACTGGTGAGGCCTCACCTTGAGTATTGTGAACAGTTTTGGGCTCCTTATCTGAAAAAAGATGTGCTGGCATTGGAGAGGTTTCAGAGGAGATTCACAAGGCTGATTCTGGGAATGAAAGGGTTATCATATGAGGAATGTTTGATGGCTCTGGGTCTGTACTCACTGGAATTCAGAAGGATGAGGAAGATTCTCAATGAAACTTTTCAAATATCGAAAGGATTAGACAGAGTAGATGGGGAAAGGACCTTTCCCATGATGGAGGAGTCTAGGACAAGAGGGCACAGCCTCAGGTTAGGGGGCATCCATTTAAAACAGAGATGTGGAGAAATTTCTTTAGCCAGAGGGTGGTGAATTTATAGAATTTGTTACCACAGGCAGCTGTGGAGGCCAGGTCGTTGGGTGAATTTAAAGCAGAGATTGATAGGTTCTTGACTGGACACGGTATCAGAGTTTACAGGGAGAAGACCGGGGAGAAGGTCTGAGGAGGGGAAAAAAGGATCAGCCACTATTTAATGGCAGAACAGACTCGATGGGCAAATGGCCTAATTCTACACCTATGCCTTATGGTGCTAGTGATGTTTTGGTTTGAACCTTTAATCAGGTCTCCTGGTTCTAACCTGAATCATCAACAATTTAAATTCACTCCGCCCCACAGATGCTGCTCAACCCACCATAGATTGTGTTTGGTTATAAACTCCTTAAGCCAATAAATGTTGAACTGCTCAAACAACCTGTGGACTCCCTTTCAAAGACTCCTCATCACATGATCTCGATATTTATTGCTTATTTATTTATTATTATTATTTGTTTCTTTTAGTATTTGCACAATCTGTTGTCTTTTGCACACTGGTTGAACACCAAAGTTGGATGGTTTTCCACTGATTCTGTTACAACTATTACTCTATAAATTTATTGAGAATGCCCATAAGAAAATGAATCTCAAGAGTTGTAAATGGTGACATGTATGTACTTTGAACATAAATTTACTCTGAACATAGAACCAGAATTAGGTTGGCCTATAGAATCTGTTCCAACATTTTATCATGGCGGCACACACAAAACGCTGGTGGAATCCAGCCGGCTAGATTTTTCAGGACAAGGCCCTTCATCGGGACTGTGATGAAGGGTCTCGCCTGTTCACTCGTTTCCACAGACGCCGCCTGGCCTGCTGAGTTCCTCCAGCATTTCACTTGTGATGCTCGGATTTCCAGCGACTGCAGATTTGCTCATCCTCTATCATGCTAATTTATTTTCACTCTCAACCCACTCCCCTTCATTCACCCCGTAAACTTCGACGCCCTTACCAAAAAAAAGAATTTATCAACCTCCTTTTTAAATAAGCCCAATGACTTGGCCTCGCCAGCCCTCTGTGGCAATGAATTCCACAGACTCACCAGCCTCTGGCTAAAGAAATGCCACCGAAAGAAGGGACATCCTTAGATTCTGAAGTTGTACCCTCTGGACCTAGACTCCCCCCACTCTAAGAAACATCCTCCGCACATCCACTCTAGCTAGGCTTTTTAATATTCAGTATGTTTCAATCAGATCTCCCTTTATTCTTCTAAAGTCCAGCAAGAACGCGCCATCAAGCACTCATATGTTAACCCTTTCATTCCCGGGATCCTTCCCATGAAACTCCTCTGGACCCTCTCCAATACCAGCACAATCTTTCTAAGACAAGGGGCCCAAACTCTTCACAATACTCCAAACATGTTTTAATCAGTGCCTTCTAAAGCCTCAGCTTGACATCTTTAACAATCAATTCAACAATAACCTACATGGAAGGAAATATGCCATTCTGTTTTTGAGTTGGATGTAATTTATTATTGCCACATGTACTGAGATGCAGTGAAAAGCTGCATCTGTTACTCAGTCTACGGTAGTTGGGACCCCAGAACCCACCAAAGTGATTAATTCTGCACATCATTAATGAAGATGGAGGGGGAGGGCTTAACTGGGATGCTAATTGTAGTTCACCAGTTGTCTGCGATAAAGCTAATGTTCAGTGAACTATAGTTGAGAGCACATTGTCACCCAGTTGTGGGCTGCTTGAGCACTGCGGTGTGAAAAGGTAACAATAAATTATTTGCAACAACGTCTTTTCACTTTCACTTTCGCAGCTCCACGCACCACGCCCACTGTGGAGGCTTCAGCTCCCTCCCCATTTGTGATTCGCTGTGCCCAGCTCCTACCTTCTGCCAACTTTCACTGCCTATTTGCGTTTAGTCTTGAAAACTAACGAACCTTTATTTAAGCAACATGCACAAAATGCTGTGGGAGCACGGCAAGCCAGCTGAGGTACAGCACAGAATGGGTCCTTCCGGCCCTTCGCATTTCCCCAGTTTAATCTGAGCCCAACCACAATGACAACTTACAACAACCTACCAACCGTACATCTTTGGGCTGTGGGAGGAAACTTAAGCACCCAGGGTGTATTGAAGGATGAACAGTTCTGATGGACAATGGGGTGCAGAGTTGCCCATATCCACCCCCCCCCCCCCCAGGAGAATCACAAACCATTACTGTTGCTATGCTGCTCATGAGAGAGAGATGAAAAGAAAACATGCAAGAACATCTGCTACAGATAAGAGAGGGGAGAGAGACTTGTTGATTTACCGTATTATGACTTCCGCGAGGGTTATTTATCTTATACCATTCTGTTCATTAACATTCCTCAGTGGACAGCCGGAGTGGGCTGGTTTGATGGACACAGTCATTCAAAATTGATTGATAGCTGAGACCCCGTGAGTAGGGATAAAAGTGAGGTCTGGAGAGACACCCTTCAGACACACCAGGAGACACACTAGTGGACACTGATTGAGTGTTGGAACCCACGGGAAGATGTGGGGCATCGGAGACCGAACAAAGAGATCGGTCAGTAAAACTCACAGTGTTATAGCAGGGCCGGTGGGGACTTGTGTGTGTGTCCACTCACGCCAGAGTGATGAGTCCACCACAGAAGAACGGTCTAGCTGAAGGACAGAGGGGTCATAACTGAATGGCCACAACGACACGACGGATCAAGAACACAAAGGAAGGTTTGACTGACTGTAGCTGTTACTTCTCGCTCGCTCTCTCTCACTCTCTCTCTCCAACGATTACAACACAACAACCAATATCTACCTCAGCACGCATGAACTGAACTGAACTTTATAATTTTCTATGACAATTCATTTACCCCTAGACATCGATAGAGCTTGTTTATTATTGCTTATTATTATTCCTACACTTTTAGGTTTATTATTGCTAAATCGATGCTAAATATTTGCATTATTGGTATTGATCTGCTTATTTTACTAATAAACACTTTTGAATATAGTACCACCAGACTCCAACGGATTCTTCTTTCTCTGCTGGTCAGACACCCAGTTACGGGGTACGTAACAAGGGAAAACCCACGCAGTCACGGGGAGAACATCCTCACAGGCAGCACCGGGAATTGAACACAGCTCACCTACGCTGTAAAGTGTCGTGCTAACCACCATGCTACCATGTCACCAAAGTTACGGTACTTCAAGTTCAAGTTTACTGTCATTCATTTATACCACCAAACGAAACAGCATTCCTCCACATCAAGGTACACAATACAGTACATATAACTCACATATAACACAGTAGAGCTAATAGGATTTGATGCTTCAATCCCTATGATAAGTCGGCACTCTCGATGTTGGTAGTGGGCTTGGAGTAGTGACAAGGAGGATAGGTACCTCATCGGGGTCATCAGGTGGGCATCTTCCTTCTTTGCTGTTTTGTGGACAAGCCCACGACACCTCCAGAGGGCTCAACGGTGCTACCTGGCATCCCAGATACACCCCCTCAGTTCCGTACCCTCCTGTCTTCATCTTGCAGCCCAGTTGTTGTCTTTCCTTTTAATACAAGTCCAATTACTGCTTTCTTCTGCTGCATTTGACAAGAACTTGATTGCTTGTTGGAGTGAATAACCCCTCACCCCCATCTTCTTCAATAGACCGGACGTAGATATAGCCACGAATCCCTTGCGTCCCACTTCTACAGGGAAAATCTTGATCTTCTAGCCGTTCTGGGCAGCTTCAGTTGCCAGTTCAGAGTACCTGGTCTTTTTCTTCTCATAAGCTTCTTCAACACTATCTTCCCATGGTATTGTCAATTCCACAATATATGCCAGCTTTGCTGTTGTGGACCACGGGACCATGTCTGGCCGGAGTGTTGTAGCCGCAGTGTCTGGGGGAAACACAAGCTTTTTTCCAAGTCCATTTTCCAATCCCGAGCAACCTGCAGAATGCTTACCTCTTTTGATGTTAAATGGTGCTCTGGAGGTTGGTCCGCTGGTACAAATCATGTGATGTGAACATTTTCTTGCCGATGTTTGTGGGAGAACATTTGTGGTGATTTGCCTCTGTTCCAAGATTGATGCCAGCTGTCTGAGAACTTGGTTATGTTGCCAAGTGTACTGCCCCTGGCTGAGGCTCGTGGTGCATCCTGTTAAAATGTGCCTTAGTGATCCAGGGGCTTGACAAAGAGAGCAAGTGGGGCTTCTCCCCACAACTGATTCAGGTTCTGGGGTGTGGGTGGGAGGTCATAAGTAGCTCTGATGACAAAACTTGGCCGAGATCCCTCCATCTCGCAGATCTCACGCCAGCTGAGTTTCCTCTTTTCCAGGCTCTCCCAATTAGTCCATTGGCCCTGCTTGGCCATTGAGATGGCCCTGGCGTGTCGCTCTGCCTCCTCCTGTCTCCTCACCTCCTCCACCACGAGCCGTCTCTTCTGCACTGATGTTGCCTTGTGCCATTGAGGAGCCTTTGGGACGAGCCCAAGCCTGGCTCTCCCAAGTTGGACCTAGCCTGAAGTGAAGAGCAGACTTAGCACTCTGAACAGCTTCAGATGGGGTCCACTTCCTTCCGTTTGCCACACGGGGGGCCGCTGTTCGAATAACAGTATCTTCAGATTCAGTGAGGGTCGTGACCAACCTTGCTTTGGTGCATTTAAATTCTTCCACAAGATTTGCAATTGGTAATTCGAGTTTGCCGTTCCCGTACAGTCCAACAGGACTTAAGCACCGTGGAAGGCCAAGCCACTGTTTCACATGTGTGCTGATCACTCTTGTGAGCTTTTCCACCTTGTTGCTGGGGATTTCATACACTGTTAAAGGCCACGTGAGTCTTGGGAGTATGCCGAACTGGAAGCACCACAGCTTGAGTTTTCCTGGCAGCAAGGTCTTGTTGATGCGAGCTATGTACGTGATGGTATCCTTTTTGAGTTGTTTAAACTGCTCGGTGTCCTTGAGCTTAGCATCATACCATCGGCCCAAGCTCTTCACTGGCATTTCTGACACAGTTGGAACAGGTGTTCCATCAATATGAAATCTTTGATCCGTGACTTGACCTTTGACATTGGAGATGCTTCTGCACTTGCTGGGCTTGATCTTCATCCTCGCCCATGTGATGTTTTGATGAAGCTTTTCCAGAAGTCTCTTGGTGCAGGGGACAGTTGTCGTCAGTATTGTTATATCGTCCATATAGGCTCATATCGGTGGCAACCTTTGACCAAACTGTAGCCATTTTCCTCCCGCAACCCATTTTGAGGCTCTGATAATGAGCTCCATTGCCATAGTGAAGGCCAATGGGGAGATGGTGCACCCCACCATGATGCCTACTTCCAGTGGTTGCCAAGCTGTGGTGAAGTCTGATGTTGTGAGACAAACTTGCAGATACTGGAAGTAGTGTTTTACCAGATTTGTTATTGTTGCAGGCACCTGAAAGAGTCCAAAAGCAGTCCACAGTAGGGAATGAGGAACTGATCCATAGGCGTTGGCCAGGTTGAGGAACAAGACATGCAGATCCCTTCCTTCTTTCTTTGCCATCTCGATTTGATGCCACGTGATGCTGGTATGTTCAAGGCATCCCGAGAAGCCTGCTATTCCAGCCTTTTGGATTGACGTGTCAATGAAATGGTTTTGTTTCAGATACTTTGTGAGTCTTTGCACCAACACGCTGAAAAAGACCTTGCCTCCTATGTTCAGAAGGTTTATTTGGCGAAACTGTTCAATGGTGGACGAATTCTTTTCTTTGGGGATCAGAACTCCTCTTGTTCTTCTCCAGGCTTTGGGGATCACTTGCTTTTCCCATGCAACCCTCATGTTTCTCCAGAGAAATTTCAGAACATCCAGGGCGTACTTGTAGACACAATATGGAACACCGTTAGGGCCTGGCGCTGATGCCAATCTTGCCTTCTTCACTGCCTCTTTCACCTCACTCAGCTTGGGAGGGCTGATGTTAAAATGATGTTGTGAGGGTGAGATTGGTGGAATGTCAGCTGGGACAAGTATCGGTTCATCCTTTAGCTCATCAGTGTGGATGGTTCTGAGATGTCTTTCAACCTCTTCTTCTGATACTTTCAAGGATCCACTTTTTTGTGAAAATGCCTTTCACATATTTAAAGGGATCTTTGTAGAAGTCTATTCTTGCTTTTTCCTTCTTTTTGCATAGTTTCCTTAAATTATTTGCTCTACGCAGCTTCGAGAGCCTCTGTTTTAGGTCCTCTTGAAGGAGGTTGATGCCCTCCCTTTCTTCTGCTGTTGCTTTTTTCCCACAACTTCCTCAGGCCTCTTCTTTAACAAGTTGTTGGATTTTCTGGCGAAGACAGGATTTGGGGGGAGGAGGCATATCTTTCCTGCTGACTTGTTCCTTCACTCTAAATTTCTCCTTTCCGTAGTAAATCAGGTCGCTTATCTTCTCCAACTTCTTTTCTGCTGATCCCCTGATGCCACTTAAGATCAGGCTCACATCTGCATTGATGGCTTCCCACTCCTTGCTGTTAAACTTTGGCCATTTCATCAACAGCTTACATCCTTGCATGTTCTCCACCTTACGATGTGCCCGGCCGTGTCTTGGACTACTGCTTGTGCCTGAAACTTCTTCCACATCCTGTAGGGTGCTGACACTCTGCGGACTGTGGGTTTCTTCCTGCCGCTGAGTTTCATCCGACTGATTTGACCTTCCTCTGAACAGAACCTGGTCAATGCGGGGCCCTGGGTTGGAGATTTTCAAGCATTTCTTCCGTCCTTGATGAATTTTAAGACCACGAGTTGATGTTACTTTAGTCCAGCCACACCTACAGGTCTAAAGAACATGTCCAGCTGCTGGTTTCTCAAAAGTATCGCCACTTCCTTGTTTCATTGTGGGGTAGGTGCAGCACTTGTTCTACTTGCAAGGATAAGTGCCAGGAGGGAGATCAGTGGGGAAGGACGAATGGACAAGGGATCCTTGTGGAAAGCAGAAAGTGGGGACACTCAACTGTGTCTGGTGCTCCCATATATCAGTAAGACTCGACATAGATTGGGAAACCACTTCATCGAGCACCTACACCACGTCTACCAGAAGAAGTGGGATATCCCAGTATCCACCCATTTTAATTGCACTTCCCATTCCCATTCTAATATGTCAATCCATGGCCTCCTCTACTGCCACAATGAGGCCACACTCAGGTTGAAGGAACAACACCTTATATTCCATCTGGGTAGTTGCCAACCTGATGGCATGAATATCATTTTTCGAACTTCTGGTAATGCAACACCCCCGCACTTTCACCATACCCCATCCCCTTTTCTCGCTCTCACCTCATCTCCCTGCCTGCCCGTCACCTCCCTCTGGAGCCCCTTCCCCCTTTTTCTTTCTTTCATGGCCTTCTGTCCTCTCCTATTAGATTGCCCCCTCTCCAACCCTGTATCTCTCTCACCAATCAACTTCCCAGCTCTTTACTTCACCCCTCCCCCTCCCAGTTTCACCCATCACCTTGTGTTTCTCCTTCCACTCCATCCCACCCACCACCCCCCCCCCCCACCTTTCAAATCTATTCCTCATCTTTTTATCTCCAGTCTAGCTGAAAGGTCTTGGCCCGAAACATCAGCTGTACTCTTCTCCCTAGCTGCTGCCTGGCCTGCTGAGTTTGTGTGTCTAACATTAAATGATACACGACGCAAAGTTGTAGGATGTATCTAGCAGGTCAGATCATGCTAATGCAGAAACAAAAAAACTGAGCCAACATCACAGATGAACAAATCACAGAAGAAAAGCAGAATCATGGAGTTATCCAACACAAAACCAGGTCTCTCATCCCAACTCATCCGTGTCAACCAAGTTGTCAACCTGAGTCCCATTTTCCTTTATTTGGCCAATAGCCATCTAAATCCTTCCCAACCACGTGCATGTCTAAATGTCTATTAACATTCTAACTTTACAACTTTTTGAGTAGGTCACGTGGTCAGAACAGGCTGAAGGGCCTGTAATGTGCTGTAGATTTTCTACGTTCTATGTTCCTCTGGCAGTTCATTCCAGGAGGAGAAGAGGTAAAGGCCAGTTGTGGCCATGCAATGCTGTCGCCAGGGTACTGGGGGGGGTTGACACTTGCACGCAACCCACAACAACCCCTCCTGATTTGGTTTCATGCATTTCACTGTATGTTTATACGTATATCTGACAAATAAAGCTAATTTTTAAATTGTTAAATCAATTACTCTACACCAGGGGTGTCAAACTCATTTTAGGTCGGGGGCCGGATTGAGCAAAATGCAGCTTCATGCGGGCCGGATCAGTCGGACGCGTGCGAACGCAGCTTTCGTTGCCTCCGTTTTTTCAGCCTGCTCTCATGTGTCTCAGTCTCTGCTATAACTACAAAGTGTTTCACTTTACAAATTCCGTTTCTTATGAAGAAGACTGCCGAATAAACACTAAAAACCCTGAAAACCTGGTACCTGAATAAACTCAGCATTAGCCATATCATACGCCATAGGCGCTTCGATTACTGGGGCCAGCTTTAATAGTAATTAGCTATTATCTCGCGGGCCAAAGATAATTCCACCGCGGGCCGGATTTGGCCCACGGGCCTTGAGTTTGACATACCGTATATGCTCTACACTAAATCATACGTATCTGACAGACTACAAAAGTTTTGTTGATGGTCCAAAAAGGCCACAGAATGAATTACCTTCATTTAGTGCAGCAGAGTGTACTATCTACAAGGTGCACTGCAACAACACACCGAAGTTCCTAAGGCAGCACCTTCCAGACCCGCGACCACTACCATCTAGAAGGACGAGAGCAGCAGACACCTGGGAAATCCCCCTCCCAGTCACTCACCATCCTGACTTGGAAACATATCGCTGTTCCTTCATTGTCGCTGGGTCAAAATCATGGAATTCCCTCCCTAACAGCACCGTGGGTGTACCTGCACCTCAGGGACTGCAGCGGTTCAAGAAGGCAGCTCATCACCACCTTCTCAAGGGCAACTAGGGATGGGCAATAAATGCTGGCTTAGCCGGCGACGCCCACGTCCCGGAAATTAATAAATTTTAAAAATAGCTCAGGTAAATAATTTCTTCTTCAGTCAAGAGCCCTGGCAAAACCTCCCCTGTAACGTTTGTATCCCTAGATGTTTGTGTGACTAAGAAGCATTGCTGCTCAGCAGAAACACAAGTGGAAAATCCCCTGAATAGCCTACAGTGACCTGAGGAATGAGAGACAACTACAGCAACTGTCTGGTTGTTCTTTGTGATGAGAAACATCAGTCGGCCTTGCCGTGGGCATCATCAGCCCACAGGGACACTGACCCTTAGGAGAGTCTGCTTAAGCTTAAGGTAAGATTTCAAAGCAGTAAACCATAGCAAATCAATTCCAGTGCCAGAAGGCTCAGTGAAAACACAGTGCAGACACAGGAAACTGGCAAAACACAAGCAGAAAGGATGAAAAGGTCACGCCTCCCCCAAGCTCCTGACAGAGTTGATCAGGAATGCGATGGCCATAATGGATTCATAATTGCTTACAAATAGGGATATCTGTAAAGAAACTATCAACATGCTTTTGGGGAAAAGCGAGACCTTGTGGTAAAATGGATGGTCTAAGAGATAACCAAGGACTCTGGGCTATACGGCTTCCAGTGTGCTCCAGATACCTAACTCACAACTCCGCAAACAGATCCTTGACTCCCAGTTGAAGGAACATCAGTGAGCCCCTGATGGGCAAAAGAAAAGCTTCAAGTATAACATCAAAATTAGCCTGACGAAATCCAACATTACATCTAACAACTGGAAAGATATTGCATTCAGTAAAAAAAAACACATTTTACAAACTCAAACCCGTCTAGACCTTTAACAGTATGGGAGACCCAATCAATATGTGGAAAATTAAAATCCCCTACTATCACAACTTTATGTTTCCTGCAGCTGTCTGCTATCTCTCTGCAGATTTGCTCCTCCAATTCTCACTGACTATTGGGTTGTCTATAATATAACCACATTAATGTGGTCATACCTTTCCTGTTTCTCAGCTCCACCCATTTGGCCTCAGTAGACAAGCCCTCTAATCTGTCCTGCTTGAGCACTGCTGTAACATTTTCCCTGACTAGCAATGCCACCCCACCCCCCCCCAACCCTTCATCCTTCTGCTTCTATCACGTCTGAAACATCGGAACCCTGGAACATTAAGCTGCCAGTCCTGCGCCTCCTGTAGCCAAGTTTCACTAATGGCTACAATGTCATAATTCCACGTGTCAATCCACTCTCTCAGCTCGTCAGCCTTCCCCACAATACTCCTCACATTGAAACAGACACACCTCAGAAGATTATTATCACCACACACAAACCTTCTATTTGTGACTTTGCATGAACTTTAACATCATTTATTTTCAATCCCATTCCACTATCTGCACTGGGTCTCTGGTTCCCATCCCCCTGCAAATCTAGTTTAAACCCCTCCCAATAGCACTAACAAACCTCCCTGCAAGGATATTGGTCCCCCTGTAGTTCAGGTGTAACCCATCCCTCTTGTACAGGTCCCACCTACCCCAGAAGTGGTCCCAATGATCCTGAAATCTGAAACCCTGCCCCCTACACCAATTTCTCAGCCACGTGTTTATCCTCCAGAGCATCCTATTCTTACCCTCACTGGCACGTGGCACAGGTAGCAATCCTGAGATTACCACCCTCGAGGTCCTGCTTTTTAACTTCCTACCAAGCTCTCTATGCTCACTCTTCAGGACCTCCTCACTCTTTCTTCCTGCGTCATTTTTCACACCATTCTCTGTAAACTCTGTTGTACTTATCCCTTTGGCTAAATCAGCAGACCATATCAACCTTTAAAAAAAATACCCAATGACTTGGCCTCCACAGCCATCCATAGCAATGAATTCCACAGATTCACCACCATCTAGCTAAAGAAGTTTCTCCTTATCTCTGTTATAAAGGGACATCCTTCTATTCTGAGGCTGTGCCCTGCTGGTCCTAAACTTCCCCACTATAGAAAACATCTTCTCCACATTCTCTCAATCAGGGCCTTTCATCATTCGATAGGTTTCAATTAGGTCACCCCTCATTCTTCTGAATTCTAGTGAATATTTCATGTCAAGTTCCATGGCATATTTCCCTGGTAACGAACACAAAAGGTACTACAACCACTCACCTCTTGGCTCTCCTTGCCCTGACTTGAACCAAATATCTTGTGATCAAGGCTATCCAGGGAGTTACTGGAATCAGATCTGTCAAAGCAATGGCGATCCAGGACTTCCAATGTGTGCAAGACTTTACTGATTGTAAAACCTGTAAGAAAAATAAAATGGAAGCAGCAAGAAAAAGCACATTATTAAATGGAACCTGTTTTCTTGTTTTGCACTACTTCTTTAATTTAACCTTTTTATCAAACATACTTACTTTGATGCACAGTTTTTATTATGTATTGCAAAGTACTACTACTGCATAATAACAAATTTTGTGACATACGCCAATAATATGAAATCTTCAGCCACATAGACTAGAAGCAAGGGTGGCGAACCTATGGCACATGAGCCTAAGATGACACACTCAAAAATTTTGACAGCACGGTTTAACATGCACTGTCACCTTTGATTCTTTAAACCCCATACATTTTTAAAAAGATTATCTTTCCTGCCAAATAAAGAGGCAGATTTTTTTTTACAACCCAAAAGCAAAGAGGTGTCTTATGATGGCTTGGTGGCAGCCAGACAGCTGCGATAACACATGATATTGGATGATTTGCATTGGAAAATCCTCACAGACATGGTGTACGCATCAGTATTTGGATAGCTACAATACAATTCTAGTTATTTTTCAATTTTCTTCTTAAAAGATTAATATTAATAATTTTGAACAGATTTTTGAAAATGCTTCATTTATTTCACTTTGACTCTGTTACACTTTTATTAATAGTGAAGCCATTAATAGACATAAATAAGTAACATGACTCATCCATTTTCCTTAAAATAGCCCAGAATTATTGTTAATAATTCATTAATCAATGATCATCTCTGCTCAAAATTACAGTGGCATATGAGCGAATTTTCAGAAGATTATTTCCCTGCATGAAAAGTCTTGGGTTAATTCTTCAATTCTGAAGATTTACAACTCTATACTCTTTCTGCTCACATTCTGAATCCCAGCAACAATAGGGTTTGTTCATTCCGTGCCACATCCTATGATGTGGGCAATCACGGTCTTTCAGTGACCACGATTGTTCCTGGCAAATTTTTTCTACCGAAGTGGCTTGTCATTGCCTTCTTCTACGCAGTGTCTTTACAAGATGGGTAATCTCTCTCATTCCACTCACTAAATTTCTTTTGTTTTGTATTTGCACCATTCTCTGTAAGCTCTAAAGACCATTGTGCATGAAAATCCCAGGAGATCCAGCAGTTTCTGAGATTATCAAACCACCCCATCTGGCACCAACAATCATTCCACAATCAAAGTCACTTAAATTACATTTCATCCCCATTCTGATTTTTGATCTAAATCACCACTGAACCTCTTGACCATGCCTGTGTGCATTACCCACTGAGCTGCTGCCACGTGATTGGCTGATGAGGTACTTGCATTAACACGTAGGTGTGCAAGTGTAAATGGCCACTGTGTGTATTTATAGAGCAACAAAACACCTAGTGAAAGAGCTCAGCGGAAAAGAGTTGTCAATGTTTCGGGTCAAGTGCAGGACTTCGATTCAAATGTTAACAATCCCTTTCCTCCCCCAGATGCTGCTCGACCCTCTGAGTTCCTCCAGTAGCATCGTTTGCTTCACTAGATTCCAGAGAGGGCCTCGGGATAGAGAATGAGTAATTGCAGAGCTTTGTTCAATAGCCACCGCAGGGAACCATATGTAAACAGCCTACTCCTGGGCTGTAAGATTTAATAAGCTGTCTTCAATGTCAGTATCCCACAAAACGAGAAGTCTGCCAGCAGCAGCCAGGAATGTGCTCGAGGGCTCCACCTAATGGCAAAGTAGTATTGTACAGTCTTCTGAACTCGAATGGTGGACCCATATATCCCCGCAGGACCACTTTGTCAAGCACCCTTGCTATGTCCACAACGAGCAGGAATTCCCAGTGGCCACTATTTTAACTGACGCGTTGATCCATGTCCTCTTCTACTGCCATGATCAGGCTACTGTCAGGTTTGAAGACCAACACCTCCAACGTGGACATCGATTTCTCTAACTTCCGGTAATTTCCCCCTCCTCCTCGTCTCTCTTTTTCCATTAACCACTCTGGCTCCCCTCTTACCCCTTCCTCCTCTCCTCACCCACCCATCACCTCCCTCTGGTGCCCCTCCTCCTTCCCTTTCTCCTTTGGTCAACTCTCCTCTCCGATTAGACTCCTTCCGCTTCAGCCCTTTAACTTTTCCACCTATCACCTCCCAGCTCCTCACTCCATCCCACTTTCCTACCCACCTAACCTTCCTCCTCAACTGGCTTCACTTACCAGCTTCTAGCTTACAATCCTTCTGCTCTTCCCCGACCCCCACAGCCACCACTTCATTCTGATGTCTTTCCCTTCCTTTTCAGTCCTGATGAAGAGTCTCATTGACTCTCCATTCCTCTCTGTGATGTTTTATTTACCGTTCCTAGCATTGATGAATGCCATACAACATTTAATCATTAATACTATCTTTAAAAGCTCTTTACAGGCCATAGATTGAACCGCTGGGGTCCAGGTGAAGAGAATATACAGAGAATTTTTGAAATGTATTAGAAACATAGAAAACCTACAGCACAACACAGGCCCTTCAGCCCACAAAGCTGTGCCGAACATGTCCCTACCTTAGAACTACCCAGGCTTTACCTATAGCCCTCTATTTTTTTCTAAGTTCCATGTAGCCATCCAGGAGTCTCTTAAAATACCCTACCTTTTCTGCCTCCACCACCGTCGCCAGCAGCCCATTCCACACACTCACCACTCTCTGTGTAAAAAACTTACCCCTGACATCTCTTCTCTACCTGCTTCCAAGCACCTTAAAACTATGCCCTCTCGTGCTAGGCAATTCAGCCCTGGGGAAAAGCCTGTGACTATCCACACGATCGATGCCTCTCATCATCTTAAACGCCTCTATCAGGTCACCTCTCATCCTCATTGTTCCAAGGAGAAAAGGTCGAGTTCACTCAACCTATTCTCATAAGGCATGCTCCCCAATCCAGGCAACATCCTTGTAAATCTACTCTGCACCCTTTCTATGGTTTCCACGACCTTCCTATAGTGAGGTGACCAGAATTGAGCATAGTACTCCAAGTGGGGTCTGACCAGGGTCCTATATAGCTGCAACATTACCTCTCGGCTCCTAAATTCAATTCCACGATTGATGAAAGCCGCACGCTTTCTTATCCACAGAGTCAACCTGCGTAGCAGCTTTGAGTGTCCTTTTAGCAGCTTTTAGTTTAAATAGCACACATAAAATGCTCAAAGGATTCAGCAGGTAAGGCAGCATTTATGGAAAGGAATTGAGTTGACATTCCCTGATAAAGAGTGTCGTCCAAAATGTTGACTCTTTATTCCTTTCTATAGATGCTGTGTGACCTGCTGATTTCCTCCAGTATTCTGTAGGTGTCAGTCTGTAGACTTGCTTACTGCTCAGAAACATTGAACATGCCATAAAGAAGAAGATCAGTGGACTGGCATATCAAAAAACGTCCGCAGAAAACAAACCCAATAATACGACCTCTTTTATATAAAAATACACTCATTGTCCATTAGGTCCACCTGTACACCTGCTCGTTAATGCAAGTATCTAATCAGCCAATCATTTGGCAACAGTAAGCACGGTAAGCATGTAGACATGGTCAAGAGGTTCAGTTGCTGTTCAGACCAAATGTCAGTCTGGGGAAGAAATGAGATCTAAGCAACTTTGACTGTGGAATAATTGTTGGTGCCAGATGGGGTGGTTTGAGTATCTCAGAAATTGCTGATCTCCTGGGACTTCCACATACAACCGTCTCTAGAGTAGGGGTTCCCAACGTTTTTTGTGCCATGAACCTCTACCATTAACTGAGGGGTCCGCGGACCCCGGGTCATGAACCCCTGCTGGATATTTTACAGAGAATGATGCACAAAACAGCCAGTGAGCAGCAGTTCTTTGGGCGAAAGCACCTTGTTAATGAGAGAGGTCAGAGGAGAATGACCAGACCGTTCCAGTTGATAGGAAAGTGACAGTAACTCAAATAGCCAAGCATTACAACAGCGGTGTATAAAAAAGCATCTCTGAACACACGACGAATTGAACCTTGAACATACACTCAGTGGCCTTTTTATTAGGCATCACCTGTACCTCAAAGTGGCCACTGTCAGTGATACCAAACCTGATTCTCATTATGATTCATAAGGAGAAAGGGGACACCGGAAAACTAGTTTTCAAAGAATCAAAGGTTTTCTGTTCACTATTGGGGAGTCACTCCTCTGTTGTACATCCGACCACGTAGAGCTATTGGCCCATCAGACAGCTGATCCTCATCAGGATATGTGTCAACTTTACGGGGCAGGTGCCATTAGCAAAGAACAAAGACTAAAGTGGGCCTTTGCCCACATGATACCCTTAGCTTCTCTAGAAGGTTTTATCAGCGATCAGACTGCTGTTCAATGGCCATTACTATTTATTTATTTAGAAATGCAGCACGGATCAGGTCCTTCCAGCCTATCAAGCCACGCTGCCCTGTAAGCCACCCATTTACCACTAGACTAATCATGGGACAACTTACAATGAGTAATTAACCTTCCAACCAGTATGTTTTTGCACTGTGGAAGGAAACCAGAGCACCCAGAGGAAATAGAGAGAATGTACAAAGTCCTTCCAGAGGGCACCAGACACTGAACTCTGATCTCTGAACTCTGGAATGCCCTGAGCTAAAATAGCATCACAATAACCACTATGCTATAGTGGCATCCTACGTCAGGATTATGTGGGAGCTGGATGAGGAGGGAGGGATCAAAGAGACCCCAAAGCCTCACAATTCTGTTACTCAGATCTAGTTTCAAAGTTAGAAGGAGCTTTTCTTCTATGACAGACTTCTTGTTGAAGATCTAGCTATCAAGAAACTCAAAGGTGAAAAATTTACGAGAAAAGAGTCAATTTACTTGTGGTAGCAATGAAGGAGATCACTTGACCCCTGGGTCAAAGACCATTTTGATTTGAAACCCTTCCAAATGAAATGACTTGACCTGAAATGTTAATTATCTATTCCCTGCCCTCCTTCCACACAGAAACTGCCTGATGCACTGAGCTCCTCCAACAGTAGTTTTTGTTCCTCCGGATTTGAGCATCTCCAAAGTTTTGTGTCCCTGTCACCAAAAGCTCTAGCAAATTTCTAAAGATGAATTGTGGAGGGTATTTTGACTGGTTGCATCACAGTGCACAGGATCAAAAGAGGCTGTAAAGTGTCTTAGATTCCTGCAGCTTCATCACGGACACAAGACTCCCCACCATCAAAGACACTTAGAGAAGGCAGTGCCTCTGCAAGGCAACACCCAGTATTAAGGACCCCCACAAGCCCTCATCTTATTACTACGATCAGGGAGGAGATACGGGAGCCTGAAGGCTCACGCTCAGTGTTTTAGAAACAGCTCTTTCCCTGTGCCATCAGATTTCGGAACGGTCCATGAATACCTCACTCTCTTGCACTATTTATTTTATTTTGTGCTGTAACTTATAATAGTTCTTAAATCTTGTACTGCCCACATACAAGCTAGAGAAGGTAATCAGGGCTGACAAATACCAATACTGAATCAACCCAGATAAACAGTTTTCCACAGTACTGTGCTCCCTCTCCTCCTACTTTCACTATATACCACTGACCGTCTCCAGTGATCCATCAGTCAAAGCAGATGACACCACTGTCATCACCAGAGGCGATCAAATCTAAGCACGACCAGGATGTGAACAAGTTATTGTCCTGGTGCAATCACAACAACTTGTAACAATCAAGTTTGCTGGGGTGACTGGAGGTATTGTAGATAAAGGGCTTTGTCACACAAGGGATGGGATGGAGTTGATCTGCAGTACTTTGTGACGGTGGAAACCACTTTACCTGCAGTGGACTCCTGACATTTGTCAAAGGACCATCGGACTTCCACGGCTCGGCCTCGTTGCTTGATCTGCTTCTCCACTTCATAAATTTTGGCTCGGACCTAAAGCATCGAGATAACATTTAGTATTCACCAAAAGGGAATAAACTTGCAATGCAGAGTGCAAGATAAAGTGCATGTCCACGGCATCTGTGTCTATGTGTCTGAACACAATCTGAGCTATAGTCATAAAAGTCTCAATGTATTAAATTTCTCCCGAGGCCTCCCGTCCCATGATCCTTTCCCTTCTCCAGCTCTGTATCACTTTCGCCAATCACCTTTCCAGCTCTTAGCTTCATCCCACCCCCTCCGGTCTTCTCCTATCATTTCGCATTTCCCCCTCCCCCCACTACTTTCAAATTTCTTACTATCTTTCCTTTCAGTTAGTCCTGACGAAGGGTCTCAGCCCGAAACGTCGACAGTGTTTCCCCTTATAGATGCTGCCTGGCCTGCTGTGTTCCACCAGCATTTTGTGTGTGTGTTGTTTGAATTTCCAGCATCTGCAGATTTCCTCGTGTTTAATGTATTAAAAACTTTATTTATGTGTGCACTTCCTGCAAATGTGACACTTGCTTCTATGAACATCTATGTATTTGGTATGATAACATCAATGCCCAAGAATAGAAAAGCCTACAAAAATGGTGGAAGCATAAGAACATAAGAAACAGGAGCAGGAGTCGGCCATCTGGCCCGTCGAGCCTGCTCTGCCATTCAATAAGATCATGGTTGATCTGGCCATGGACTCATCTCCACCCACCTGCCTTTTCTCTATAACCCTTAATTCCCCTACTATACAAAAATCTATCCAACCTTGTCTTAAATATATTTACCGATAGCCTCCACTGCTTCATTGGGCAGAGAATTCCACAGTTTCACCACTCTCTGGGAAAAGCAGTTCCTCCTCAACTCCATCCTAAATCTACTCCCCTGAATCTTGAGGCTATGCCCCTTAGTTACAGTCTCACCTACCAGTGAAAACAACTTTCCTGCCTCTATCTTATCTATCCCTTTCATAATTGTGTATGTTCCTATAAGATCTCCTCTCACTCTTCTGAATTCCAGCAGGTACAGGCCCAAGTGACTCAATCTCTCAAGCAGCCCAATCTCTCACAGGCAAAGCCCTCCCCACCATTGAGCACATTTGCAAGAAGCGTTACTACAAAAAAAAGCAGTATCCATTGCCAAGGACCCCCACCAACCAGCCCAAGCTCTCTTCTTGTTGCCATCATTGGGAAGGAGGGACAGGAGCCTTAGGTCCCACAGATTCAGAAATAGTTATCGTGCTTCAACCATCATGCTTCTGAACCGGCATGGATAACTTCACTCACTTCAACACTAAACTATTCACAGAACACAACCTATGGACTCACTTTCAAGGACTCTACAACTCATGTTCTCAGTAATACTTATTTACTTATTTATTATTATTATTATTTGTTTTTCTTCGTATCTGCACAGTCTGTCTTCCTTTGTACCTTGGTGCTTATCGGCCTTTGTTCGTGTGTAGTTTTTCATGGATTCTACTGTATTTCTTTGTTCGACTTTGAATGCGTGCAAGAAAATGAACCTCAAGGTAGTATATAGTGACATATACATACTTGGAAAATAAATTTACTTTGAACTTTATAACAAAAAGTTTTGACTTAAAGCATTTCCCTCCACAGACGCTGCTTGGCCTCGCACATCCTCTTTGTGTCTACCTGCTTGTTACAGTCCAGCCCTTCCAAAGTGTTTTTCATGGACATCAAGACCAAGTGTGGAGACTGAGTGACCACTGACACAAAGTGACCAGGTGACAACACACTCTACCCTACATTTCCAGTTTGTGTTAATCCCGAAGCATCCACCATTCCAGCTGAGTAACACCAAATACACTTGGGAGAACACGGCACACCAGTGCGTCCACCTGTACCTGTTTATTGAAGGTGGAATTCCCTCCTGGCATAGGTAAACACGATGGGGCCACCTGGAGAAGATCAAGCGGTGATCCAGGATTGCTGCTCTTGTTCTCATTCGTGGAATAATTCCACACCAAGGCACTGGGGCAACACACAGTTATTGTCTGTAGAAATAACAAAAATCGAGCTTTGCAGTCAATTGATACAGATATTTAAATCATTAAAATCTACTGTGCAATTAAAACAGCGACAACAACAACAAAGTGGACAGCCTGGTAGCATAGCAGATAGTGCATTAATTCACACTGCCAGCAATCACCAATCCTCCCATCAGGGAGGAGGCTATGTAGTGTCCACACCATGACTAACTGACTCAAAAACAATTACTATCCCCTGATCAACACCTCCCCCACGACTTTATCATCTCTTGTTGGAGTCATCTTATGTACAGACCTCCTGCACCTAGCATCTCTTTATAGATATACAATATACACACACACATATATATGTACATCAAAAATAAATATAGTTTATTTGAATTATTGCCATCTACATCTTATTGTGTTTTTAATACCTCATTGGATCCAGAGTAACAACTAGTTCATTTTTCTTTACATTTGTGTACCGGAAATGACAACAAACAATCTTGAACCCCGCCACGCCTGTGAGGTGTTTGCACATTTTCCCCATGACAGTGAGGGCTTCCTCCGGTTGCTCCAGGTTACTCTCACATTCCAAAGACGTACGGGGTCCAGTTAGTGAGCTGTGGGCGTGCAACGCCGGTGCCAGAAATGTGCACAATCCTCGTTGATTTGACTTGGCATAAGCAACGTATTTCACTGTATGTTTCAATGTTTTGACGTACATGTAACAAATAAAGCTAATCTTATCTTACAAAACATAGTTACAGAGATCTAAATGATTAATTTAGCCACTAGATAAGGAGTCCTGATGAAGGATCTCAGCCTGAAACGTCTTGACTATTGACTCTTTTTCATAGATGCTGCCTGGCCTGCTGAGTTCCACCAGCATTTTGTGTGTATGTTGTATTACTATAGCCATTATCCAAGAATACATAGTAGGATGTGTTTATTTACAAAAGCAGGATAATATCTAACTTAAAGGCAACACGAGTGAATCTGCAGATGCTGGAAATAAATAAAAACACAAAATGCTGGCAGAGCTCAGCAGGCCAGACAGCATCTACAGGAGGAGGTTGAGACGACGTTTTGGGCCGAAACCCTTCATCAGGAGGGATTTCGGCCCGAAACATCGTCACTACCTCCTCCCATAGATGCTGTCTGGCCTGCTGAGCTCTGCCAGCATTTTGTGTTTTTATTAATATCTAACTTACTTATTTACTGCCCATTATGCCACTGGCAATGTCTATCTCTGTCTGTCCTTGGCCATCTTCTCTATTGTGCCCCAGGTGTGGTTCAGGGTACACCATCACCAACAGATATAGAAGGATTCTTCATTGCCATTTCTGCAATAATTTCTTTGACCAATCAGGGCTGTCAGCCCTGAGCTGAACCCCTGAAACTGGGGGACCAGTGGACTACTCTTGGTCTGACCTCTACTCTTTGACCTGTTTGGCAGAGGTGACCCTACCAAGAGCCAAAGCACAAGGCCCTGACTCCAACCAACACAGTCTGCCAATTGAGTGAGCAAGCTTCCTCACCCCACGACAAGGTTGCCGTCTCCTTGGAGGTTTAACGTCTAAGCTTTGTTTAAACAGAACCCACGACAGTTCAGCAAACAAGTAGAGATAGGAGAATATAAATGAGTGCAAGTCAGAAACAGTTTTCGAACGCTAGTAAACGATTTCTGTTACACAACAACAGAATAATAATGAAAGAACAGGCACTCTTCAAACTTAGTGAATTCCTTTCATCACCAGCAACGCACCATGCACAAAGATATTGGTTTCAACAGAAAATGAATGGAATTTCCAGGAAAGGCCAAATATTATAGACATAGAGCACTGAAATAGGTCCATTAGTTCAACGGTCCAGGACAAGATGCCCTGTCCAAGCTAGTCCTATTTCCCAGTGTGTTGACTCATAACCTTCCAATCCATGCATCTGTCCAAATGTCTCCTCAAAGTTGTTATTGCACCTGCTACCACCATTTCCTCTGGCAGTTCTTTCCACATAAACTCAGTACCTCCCGAACCTAAATCGAGTGGTTACAGAGTGTATGTCTGTGGTCTTCCGCTGCTGCCCCTCATGTATTTCAATGTTCAAAGTGTTGTGCATACAGAGATGCTCTTCTGCACACCACCGTTGTAATGCATGATTATCTGAGTTGCTGTCGCCTTCCTGTGAACTTGAACCAGCTTGGCCATTCGCCCCTGATAGATCTGTGGTTTTCAAGATCGGAGAGTCATACCTACAAGAAGTCCAGGTATGGTATAAGGAAGGCCATTGTAAGAGCAAAAAGGCAATTCCATTTGAAATTGGAGACACAATACAACTGAATGCACAGCAGCTCTGGCAGGGTTCGTATGTCATTACTTCCTTTAAAGCAAAACCTAACAGCATAAATGGCTGAGTTGCTTCATTCCTAGTTAAACTCAACGCCTTTTATGCACACTTTGAAAAAGAGAATAAAACTACACCTTTGTGAATTCCCACAGCATCTGGTGACCCTGTGATCTCTGTCTCAGAGGCAGTCATCAGAACATCTTTCAAAAGGGTGAATTCTTACAAGGTGTGTACCTGATCGGGTACTGAAGACTCGTGCCAACCCACCGGCAGGAGTGTTCAAGGACATCGTCACCCTCTCACTGATGCAGTCAGACGTTCCCACCTGCTTCAGAAGGGCGACAATCATACCGGTGCCCAAGAAGAGCAGGGTGAGCTGCCTCAACAACTATTGCCCAGTTGCACTCACGTCTAGCACAATGAAGTACTTGATGAAGTTGGTTACAGCTCGAATTAACTTCTGCCTGTGCAAAGACCTGTACCCACTGCAATTCAACTACCCCCACAACAGGTTTACCGCAGACACGATCTCACTGGCTCTCCCCTTTGCTTTGAAGCACCTAGACAACAGCAAAGCACAAATGGCTTCTGTTTAATGAGCCCAGCATTCGATACCATCATCTCCTTAGTATTAATTACTAAGCTTCTAATGCTGGGCCGCTGTACCTCCCCTCTGACAATGGATCCTTGGCTTCGTCATCAGAAGACCAAGTTCAGAATAGATTGGTGATAACATCTCCTCCTCTCTGACATTCAACACGTTCTCACTTCAAGGATGCATGCTTAGCCACTGTCCTATTGCCTCTACACTTGTGACCGCATAGAGCTCAAATGCCATCTACAACTTCACAGTTGTTGGTAAAATATCAGCAGTTGACAAGGAAGTGCACAACAGTGAGATAGATTGGCTGATTGAATGGTGTTATAGTAACAAACTTGCAGTAACTCTGAACACCCTGCTAACACACAGTGTATTACTGATGACAGTGTCAGTAGCATTATAGATTTAATGATACTGTATGTTGCTTTGTGTTGTATAGTTAACTATATGTTGTAAATAGTTTGACAAGGTGCTGCACATGAGGTTGCTTAACAAGAGCCTATGGTATTAGAAGGTATTAGCATGGCCGGCTGGCAGGAGGCAAAGAGTTGGAATAAAGGGGGCTTTTCTGGTTGACTGCTGGTGACAAGTGCTGTTCCTCAGGGGTTGGTATTGGGACCACATCTTTTAATTGATGGCTTTGATGGCAAAGTGCATCTGGTCATGCACGTTGGTAGAAGAAATAAAGGCGTAGACTATTTTCTAAATGGGGAGAAAATTCAAAAATTGGAGGTGCAAAGGGCCTTGGGCGTCCTTGTGCAGGATTCCCTAAAGGTTATCGTGCAGATTGAGTTGGTGGTAAGGAAGCCAAATGCAACGTTCACATTCATTTCGAGGTGACAAGAATGTAGGAGCAAGGATGTGATGCTGAGGCATTAAAAGGCATTGGTCAGACCTCACTCGGAGTATTGTGAGCAGTTTTGGGTCTCTTATCTAAGAAAATATGTGTTGGCATTGGCGAGAGTCTAGAGGAAGTTCACAAGAATGATTCCGGGAATAAAAGGGTTAATGTATCAGGATTGTTTGATGGCTCTGGGCTTGCAGTCCCTGGAGTTTAAAAGAATGAGGGGGGGAGGATCTCACTGAAGCCTGTCAACAGTGAAAGGACTAGACAGAGTGGACGTGGAGAGGATGTTTCCTGTAGTTGGCGAGTCTAGGACCAGAGGGTATGGCCTCAAAATAGAGAGACATCCATTTAGAACAGAGATGTGAAGGAATTTATTTGGCTAGAGGGTGGTGAATCTGTGGAATTCATTACCACAGACAGCTACAGATGTTAAGTCATTGAGTATATTCAAAGCTAAGATTGATAGGTTCTTGATTAGGCAGGGTGTCAAGGTTACAGGGAAAAGGCAGGAGAATGGGGTTGAGACAGATCATAAATCAGCGATGATGGAATGATGGATTGGTCTAATTCTGTTCCTCTGTCTTACAGTCTTATTTGCATTTTACATCTTGTACATTTATAGAATTTTTGTCTGTTAATATTATTTTATGTACTGTATGTGATACACGTACTGTGTTTTATACCCTGGCCCCAGAAAAATGTTGTTTCATTTCGCTGTATACGTGTGTATGATTGAATAATGGTAAACTCGAACTTGAACTTGAAAAGCAAGGAATTGATTGTGGAAGGAGAAATTATAGTTGGTCAAGAGTTTGGAAAATTTATACAAATGCAGTCCCAAGACACTCCACTTCAACTATGTAATTACATTTCAAGCCCAAGAACATTATTACCATTGAGACCATTCATGTTGACTCAAATTATTTTTTCCATCAACTAAATCTATCTTTCCTTGCAATTTAGGCACAAGTCAAAGGCCAAACAGCAGCCCTGCCACCTCCAACACGTCTGCTGAAAAACTGAGTGAACTTACTAACCTGGGAAGTAAGATCGAAACAGAAAAGAGAGACGTAGAGAGCTCAAGCTGAGAAACATCTGGATATCAAAGGAAGTGGTAATGGAGATAAAGCCAAGAAACTTCAACTGCGATTCCCTCCATGTGACGTCATTTTATTTATTTTAGTTAGAGATACAGTGCAGAACAGGCTCTTCTGGTCCAATGAACTGCACCACCCAGAAACCCACTTATTTATCCATAGCCTATTTACAGGACAATTTACAAGAACCAATTAGCCTACTAACCGATATGGCTTTGGACTGTGGGAGGAAACCAGAGCATCCAGGGGAAACCGATGCCTTGATGGGGAGGGACATACAAATTCCTTACAGACCGCCCCGGAACTGAACTCCAAACTCCAACGCTATCATAGCCTCGCACTAACTGCTACGCTACAGTCGCTTCCTCATTATGTTGTGTGGCTCAGAACGGTGGAAAACTACAATAAGAAGAGTTTTGCAAGCAAGAGATTTTGTCAAGAAGATCCTCAGAATTTTCTAAACAAGAGTTTTACGAATATAATCCTTGTGCCCGCGTGCTGAAAAGGAGGTGGAGATGGCTTGCAAGGTTATCAAATGCAACCAAATGGACTGTCGGAGGAGCCCTTAGCTGGATAAATGGTGGGAAGTGTAGATGGAGTCATCCTCGGGAGACTTGCTGAATGAGAGAGAAAGAGATGATGACCATTGCTTGATAACATATACCACAGGGCAGGACCAAGTCCAACCACATTCATAACCTCTGATGGAAGTCTGGTGTACCAGGGACACAAAGCAGATTATGATCTTTGGAAATTTTTGTCACAAATCTGCTTCATTGGCTCAGCTAGAGTGGAAATACTAGCATAATCTGAGAGGGGTAAAAAGTCACTTCCACATTCTTCAAATTATCTTTTCTTTTATATCTACTTAACTGGTAATCCTGGGCCCAAGGTAATGAGATTTAACTGTATCGATAAGTTTGAAGGAGATTTGGTACATCACCAAAGACGGACGGATTTCTACAGAAGTGCCACGGGGAGCAGTCTGCCAGGTTGCGTCACCAATGTGCCGGAGTGGACAACGCCACAGGTTTGTAAACTCAGCCAGCTCCATCCTGGGCACGAGCCTCCCCACTATCAATGACATAGTCAAAAGGCAATGCCTCAAGAAAGCAGTGTCCATCATTATGGGCCCTCACCATCCAGGGCACAGCCTCCTATTATTACAATCAGGAAGCAGGCACAGGAGCCTGAAGACACACATTCAACATTTTAGGAAGAGCATCTTCCCCTCTGCCATCAGACTTCTGAACAGTCCATGAACCTCACTATTTTGCTCCTGTTTTGTACTACTCATTTATTTTTAATATTTTTATTGTAATGTAGAGTATTACTGTAACAAAAAAAATCGATAGTATGTCAGTGATAATAGACCTGATTCTGAATTTCTCTACTGTTGTCACAAGTACCAAGATACAGTGAATAACTTTGCATTCTCTCCAAACAGATTCCTCCACACACAAGCTCAGAGGTGGTACGAAAGGAAAAATGATAACAGAATGCAGAATATAGTGTTATAGTTACATAGAAAGTGCAGTGCACGGAGTTAAATAAAGTGCAAGAGCCAGTGCAAGGTAGATGGAAAGATCACGAGTCCATTATTGTACTAGAGATCCATTCAGGAAAAGTATAATAACAGGACAGAATTCCAACGTTCACATTAAATTTATTAATGTATGTGTCACCATATACTACTGAGAGATCATTTTCTTGCGAGCATTCACAGTAGAACAAATAAGTACAATAGAATCAATGAAAAACTACACACAATCAAACCTACGTGCAAAAGAAGATAAACTGCGCAAATATAAAAAACTAAGTAAGTCAGTATAACAGATCATGAGTTGTAGAGTCATTGAAAGTGAGTCAATAGGTTGTGTTCAGTGTGCCAAGCTGAGTGAAGTTATCCTCACTGGTCAGGAGCCTGGTGGTTGTAGGGTATAACTATTCCTAAACCTGGTGTGCAACCTAAGGCTCCTGTACGTCCTTCCTGAAGGTAGCAGTAAGAAGAGAGCATGGTTTGGACGGTGGTGTTCCTTGATGATCGAGCCAATTGATGGATTAATGATAGTTGTCTGATAGTACGTGTCCTCGAGCTTTTTTATCTTCCACCCAATGGAAGAAAGGAAGAAGAGAAAATGACTGGGGTGGCAAGGGATCTTTGATTATGTTGTCTGCTTCCTTGAGCCAGTAGGAAATACAGGTGGAATCCATGGAAGGGTGGATAGTTTCCATGACGGGCAGGACAGTGTTCACAACTTTCTGCAATACCTTGCAGTCTTATTTCTTTATCTACCAGTTCACAGGATGTTGACATTGGTGGCATCAAAACCACCTCTTCCCACTCTGTGCTCCACCCACTGCCCCCCCGCCCCCCCGCCAGTTAAAAGTCAACGGTGGGTCTGGTATCATACAGGCTAATGTGGCCCCCGTTAGCACCTATCCTTTGAATGACATCATGAATCAGATGTGGGATTCTCTTGGAGTTAATTTATGAAAGGATCGTTTGTCTTCTAATTCCAGATTTACTTATGCTGAACTATGGGATTCTCTTGTGGACTTCAGTTCAAAACACTATTTGCTTGCAGGATCTTTTCTCCTCTCTCTGCACGTTGAGTGTTCAACAGTTTTCTTTTTATACACAGGTTTATTTTATTTTTATAGGTTCTTTTTTTATGGGCATGATGTGTGTTTTTTCTCCCTCTGCACAATGGGTGTACAAAAGTCTTTTTTTATGTGGATTCTTTTGGGTTTCCTTGTTTCGTGGCTGCTTGCTACAAGACAAATCTCAAGGTTGTATAACGTATACATATTTTTATAATAAACGTACTTTGAACTTAGAACTAATTTCTTGCATTTATATTCCTGCCATGGTGGGATTCGAACCCACCATTACAGGATTGTTCATCCAGAGGTCTGGCTATTTGAAAACATAATGCGAACATTGGCAGTACTGTACAGTGTAATAGTAAAGACAAACTATAGATTAGTAAAGGCTGGAAATACTCAACAGGACTGACTGTACCTGATGTAAAATGATAACCTGGTTCCTCCCTCCACAGATACTGCCTGACATGCTGAGCCTTTCCAGCGTTTTCTAATTTTACTAGAAGATTGAATGGTCTCCTTTAACATCTCCAAACTCAAGGCAACACACGGGGTTTAATCTTTCCAGTTTGTATGGACTGATAATGAACATTATTATTGGTTTATTGTCATGTGTGGATGTACAGCGAAAAACTTTGTTTTACTTACCATCCTTATAGGTCATTTCAGCACATCAGTGTATTGAGATAGTACAAGGCAGAACAGAATAAACTGGTACAGATACAGAGAAAGCGCAGTGCAGGTAGAAAATTATTTTCAAAGCCATAATGAGATAGACTGTGAAGTCAGGAGTCCACCTTATCATAATAGAGAACCACTAAATAGTATGGTAGAAGCTGTCCTTAACCTGGTAGTACCTGCTTTCTGACTTTTCTGCCCAGTAGGAGGAGGGAGAAGGAAGACTGTCTGGGGTGAGACGGGTCTTTGATTAGGCTATAAAACCATAAGGTAGAGAAGAAGAATTGGGCCATTCAGCCTACTGAGTCTCCTCTGTCACTACTGATTAATTTTCCCTCCCCACCCCATTTTCCTGCCTTCTCCCCAACCTTTGACACCTTTACTAATCAAGAACGTATCACACTCCTCCATAGCCATCTGTACAGTGATTTCCACATATTCCCCATCCTCTGGCTCAAGAAATTCTTCCTCATTTCTGTCCTAAAGGGACATCCTTCTATTCTGAGGCTTTGCCCACTGGTCCTGGATTCTCTCACTATTGAAAACATCCTCTCCATGTCCACTCTATCTTGACTTTTCAACACTGACTGCTTCAGCAAGAAGTACAGACAGAGACCATGGGGGGTGGGGGGAGAGGCTGCTTTCCGTAGCAAGCTGAGCTGCGTCCACAACTCTCTACAGTTTCTTACGTTTTCAGGCAGAGCAGTTGCCACTCTAAGCCAAGGTGCATCTGAGTAAAAGGCATCGATAAAGGTTGGTGAGGGTCAAAGGAGGCCTGCAGTATTTTCATAGCCTCCAGTGGAAGTAGAGGTAATGGTGCATTTTTGGCTGTGGCAAGTGCATTGGGATAACCTATCTCACAAAGGCAAGGTGAACTCTGCGTTTACAAATTTAGCTCAGAAATATGCTGTAGCTTTACTAAAATGCAAGTGGTTGTACCTTAGCAGATTATACCATCAACGTCCCAGCCCTAGCATCTCAATCCACATAACATATATTAAAGTTAAATAATGTGAAAACGGAGACACCTCTTTCTCCCTTATTAGGGAAAGGGAGAGCCTGTGGTATGCTGAATACCAGGTGAAACACAGTCTTTGGGGTAACGACAAGCCTGTGTCTTTGCTGTTGCTTTGCTCACGCTTGAGTGTTCGGTGGCGGGTGCCGATGCTTTTTTTGCCGGTGGGGGGGGGGGATTGTTGCTTGCTGCCGCTTACACTTGGGAGGGGGGAGCTGGGGGGGCACTTTGGGGTTCTAATATTTAACTGTCGTTCATCCTTTGGGGCACTCCTCTGTTTTTGTGGACGGTTGCGAAGAAAAAGCGTTTCAGGATGTATATTGTATACATTTCTCTGACATAAAATGTACCTTTGAAAGTGCTCAGCATTGAAACGGGCTCTTCGTGATGTCTGTGCCAAACATGAACATTAAGAATACAGAACATTACAAAACAAAACAAGCCCTTCTGCCTGTGATGTACCGACTTTTAACCTACTCCAAGAACCCCCCCTCCTACCTAACCTTCCATTTTTCTATCATCCATGTACCCACCTTAGGGATTCTTAAATGCACCTAATGTATCTGACTCTACCACCAACCCAGCACAGTGTTCCATGCATCTACTACACTCTGTGTAAAGAAATTACCTCTGACATTCCCCTCATCAAACATTCCTCCAATCACCTTAAAATAATTGATTCCTTGTATTAGCCATTTCCACCCTGGGGAAAAACCTTTCTCTATCCACTCTATCTATGTCCCTTATCATCCACGGATATACGGAATATCTTTTAATCCCCAGGTAAGGTAATAATGCTTTACTGACCTCCGTCACATCACCTCTCATCCTCCTTCACTCCAAAGAGAAAGGCCTTAGCACATTAAATCTATGTTCACAGATCTTGCCCTCTAGTCCAGGCATATTCCTGGTAAATCTCCACTAGACCCACACTAAAGCTTCCACATCCTTCCTATAAAGAGGCAAGCAGAAATGAATACAATGTTCCAAGCATGGTCTAACCAGGGATTTATGGAGCAGTAACACCACCTCTTGGGAGTTTATCAGTTCTCAATTAAGCAGCAGGTCACAGGTTAAAGGCAACAAATTGAACAGCATTATCAAGCGGCTGGTTTATCCCACTACAATGCATCATTGCCTTCCCTAGAGGTCTACAATATATTGTGCAGCATATTCCCAAAATAGAAATGTTGGAAATCATGTTCTAGCTCCCAAGTGGTAGTTCTGCAGCTGTGCGAGAAACCGATGGAGATTTAAAGATATGCCTTAAACCTATGGATGCAGCCTAAAAGAAAAAAGCAGGCTGAAAACTCTCTGATTCTGATCCTTATCTAAATTAGGCAGGTCAGATCGATCATTACAGCAAAGGCACCATTAAGCCATTCAGCATTATTAAGATTCGGCCTCAGAAACTTGTGAAATACCATTACAGAGAATGGAAACATCATCAGCTTCATTTTAGCCCCACAAAGGATACAGAGAGTGCATTAATTTGCATAACATCTATCACCAGCTATATAGAACCCTAAGCACTTAACGGCTAATGAAAATAAATAAATAAATAAATAGATAGATTTATGGGATTCTCTTGTGGACCAGTTCAGAACGCTATTGTATACATACACACATATAGATACTGTGCAGAAGTCTTGTGCACATACAGTATATACTGTATTGCTAGGGAGCCTTAGACTTTTGCAGAGCACTGTAGTAACTTTATGTACTGCACTGTACCGCTGCCACAAAATAAAACAAATCTGATGAATGATGATAAACCTGATTCTGATACGGGTCTCTATTGTGGACTGTGAGTGGGAAGGGGGCAGGGAGAGGGGAATCACGGTTGGGAAAAAATGAAGGGAGAGGGAGGGACGGGAAGCATCAGGGAGACATTCCGCAATGATCAATAAACCTTGCCTGGTGTCTCAGAGCTGGATGCACCGTGCCATGTCCCAACCCTGGCACTCCTTCCCTGCCACCTGCCCCACGCCCTCCCACAGCACTCCAACCTCAAAATTCCCATCACCCTTTGCTCCCGCCAGATTTACAAACTCACTCTCCACTCCACATTGGCAAATACAGTACTCTGCAAAAGTCTTCGGCACTCTGGCTAAATATATGCATCTAAGACTTTTACATAGTTTATTTTCAAACACACACACACACACTTTACTTTATATATTTTTCCATTGGTCATTCTGTGATAGATGCTATGTAAATTAATCTATCTATATAGATAGATTTCTTACTGTATTTTTACAGAATTTTTATGTATTACAATGTACAGCTGCCACAAAAGACAAATTTTATGACATATACCAATGATAGTAAACCTGATTCTGATTCTGAAGTACACTCATAGTTGTAATTCAGAATAACATCACAGCTTATTCATAGGCAGCAAAATTTAGAAATGAAAGCATAAAAATGACAATTGGGAAATGCATTTCGGCAGCCTAGCAGTTAGCACAAAGCTTTACAGTACCACCTATAAGTCTGGGTTCAATTCTCGCTGCTGTCCTGTACAGGGTTTGTACATTCTCCCTGTGATTGTGTGGGTCTCGTCCGAATGCTCCAGTTTCCGCCCACATTCCAATGACACTCAGATTAAGTCAGTTAGTTGTGGGCACGCTATGTTGGCATCAGTCCTCACTGATCTGATTTAAAGCATAACTACACATTCCACTGAAAGGTTTTGAAGGTTCAAAGGCTCTTTTATTATCAAATTACGTATGCAGAATACAACGCTGAGATTTGTCTTCTCCAGATAGCCATAAAATACAGAAAGACATCAATCCCCCAGCTCAAAAGAAACAAAATCTCGCAAACCTTAACCCCACCCTTGCACGAAAACTAACAGATTACTCAAACCCAAACCAGACCACATGTACCTTCAACGTACATGTGACAAATAAAGCTAATCTTTTAAAAATCACTGGAAGCTTCCTACTTGATTGCAGATGCTCGTCTTCAAAAAGACGTAGAGAATAGCAACAATAACGAGGATTTAGAACCATCAAGTCCTCTTACATTACGGTGAATACAACATACAACATATTGAAGTCTGCAGTAAAATCCATTTTAAATGTAGATTTGGGTAATTCAATGCAGAGCACAATATGTTCACCAGTATATAGTGACAAGAGCAACACATCAACAAAAACAGAAGTTTACTCAAACCACTTCCATCTTTTTATTCCATTTTCTTGAAACAAGGAACCATCCTGATTGCTGCTTCCATGACCCAAAAATCTCAATTCCTTCAACCTGACAAAATGTCTGCTTCTCTTTCTGTAGGTGCTGCTTGGCCAGCTGTGCTGTTTTTTTTTCCCCTCAGCCTTTTCTGTTCTTATTCCAGATCTCCAGTTCTGTTTCGTATTTTCTAAGACCTCTTGACATTGGCGCAAGCCTTTTCTGTCTACATTAGCCCAACTTGTAAAGCCAGATCTTGGACACTAGAGTAAAACACAAAAAGTTGGAGGAACTTAGCAGGCCAAGCAGCATCTATGGGAAAGAATAAGCAGTCGACGTTTCAGGCCAAGCTCTTCATCAGGGTCCAAAAAAGGCCCTGGCCCAAAAAGTTGACTGTTTATTCCTCTCCATTGATGCTGCCATACTTGCTGAGTTCCTCCAGCATTTTGTATACTTTACCCTGCAGAATATTTTGTGTTTAGATCTTGGGCGCCACCTGATCTTCTGATCCACAGAAGGCTTCTAAGGTTGCAAATACAGGTCCACAATCCCTTATCCGAAATCCTTGGGGCCAGTTGAAATTTGGAATTCAGAATCCCTCCTCATTGGTTCTGGGACTCCCCGTGGATACCAAAAAGCACGTATGCTCAAGCCTCTTATTTAACCTGTCTCAGTGCGGGTGGACTTTAGGACCCGGCGGAGCTCCAGACCTACACAGATCCTCCCGTATACTTTAAATCATCTCTAGATTACTTATAATACCTAATACAATGTAAATGCTATGTAAGTAGTTGTTATACTGCATTATTTAGGGAATAATGACAAGAAAAAAATGTATTTCCAACAAAAACATTCAATAAAACATAAAAATATAGAGCTTCAAACAAACCGAATCAAACACACAGTAAATGACTAACTGGAATAAATGTAGAACTTCACTGTCGCTATAAAACCTCAGTAACCTGTCTTTCTGTTTCTTTAAATCATATACAGTGGTAGTTCCGACAACATATTCTTCAGTAAGACGCCGCACAGACACACCACGATCAAGCTTCTGCAATAACTCCACTTTCCGCGTTATTGATAATGATAGATGCTTTCTTCTCTTTTTCTCATTGTTACCCATAGGGGTATCTGCAGCCCTTATTGACATTTTCACAGTGAAACTAAACAGTGAAAGTCAACAGCAAACAGCAAATGCACGTGTAACCAGTACGAGCGCTGAGCCACAACTGACGTCTGGCGGCCTCTGCTAGTGCTGCCACGTCACACTTGAGTGACGTCAGCTGTTGGCGCAAAAAACTTCGGTTTTCGGAGCTTTTTGTATTTCAGAATTTCGGATAAGGGTTTGTGGATCGGTATTTCAATTTAGCACAGTGTATAGAGACTGAAAGTTTTTGTTCCAACTAATTAAGAAGTTATTTTAATCAATCTAAATATCTCACTCTACAAACTACTAAAAAAAAGAGAAAAAGAATCCCCAAACCAAAAAATACTACTGAATCATCCCAGTTGACTCAACTTCCAGACTTCTGAGAAGACAGCTACCTGCTGCTCTTTGAATGGCCCATCGTGGACAGGAACTTCCAGTATCTTTGCAGAGCTTAAAGCAGCTCAAGGCACTGCCAAAGCGCTTCCTCTTTTCACAAATGCTGCCTTATCTATGAGCTCTCCCAATGTTTTCAGAATTAGAGTCTGAATCAGACTTCTTATCATCGACATATGCTGCGAAATGTGTTGCTTTGCCTCAGCAGTACAGGGCAAGGCATTGAAATCACCATAAATTACAATAAGAATATGTAATAAATAAATAATGCAGAAAGACTGCACGAATAGCGGGTTCATTGACTGTTCAGGAATCTGATGACAAAGGGGAAGATGTTCCTAATACATTGATCGTGTGCCCTCACACTTCTGTACCTCCTCCCTGTATTGAGAAGAGGGCATGTCCTGGATGGTAAGAGTACTTCATGATGGATGACATGTTCTTGCGGCATCACCTTTTGAAGACATCCTCGATGATGGGACGGCTAGCACCCACGATGGATCTGGCTCAGTTACCACCCTCTGTGGCATTTTCCGATCCTGCACACTGGCACCTCCATACCAGACGGTGAGGCAACCAGCCACAATGCTCTCCACAGCACAGTTGTTAGAAATTTGCTGAAGTCTTCTTTTTATTTTCATATCAAAACAGTTAATGAGGAACAGTGCCAAAAGATTAAATTCAGTGGTGCTGGTGACAGCAGTTTATGAAGTGCTGCAGTCTCTGTTATAATCATATAAAAGTCAATCCTGACACTTCTACCATTCTGTGTGCTTGGGGAAAGAGAAAGTGACATCTGTTCAATTATACCGACAACAGACCATTATTTGGTAGTTGTACATTCAAAGAAACAATACTGACGAAACAAGTGGCTACTCTGCAGAGATGACAACGCACAACAAATGCCGGTGTTTATCAAGCAGATGTCTACTACCCAGAGCACAACTGAAAGCTGGATCTAGATATTGATAAAGATCTTGCTGGTGTACAGCTTGGTGAATGATTGGAACTTAAACTACAATGAAAAGACTTCTAGGGCTTTCATGGAATCTGCCTTATAAATCCCAAAAGTCTTCCTTCGGCAAGATATTAAAGCTATCTATAATGTTATTCATTCTTCCAGTCATGGCATCCTCTAAGCTTGAATAAACCCTAACAGAATTACAAGCAACTCATTTAGTCACAGGAATAGCTGTGGAGATCTGTTGGTCTGGATTTAATAGGGTACTGTCAACAGTCCTGTGAGGAATGCCTACATTGCTCAACACAAGCGCCAGTAGCTCACAAGGTCTACCAACTCAGAGGTCCCAAACTCACTCCACCAGCCATTTCTCCATGGAGTACAATGAGCGAGCAGAATCTTTCAGAGGTTCCGCTGGAAATTATCAGCTTTTATTATGGGAGACAGCATGGCTACAGGCCCCTCTGGTTCAATAGGCCCAAGCTGCCCAATTATACCCATGCAGCCAATTAACCTACCAAACATGTGCATCGTTGGGATGTGGGAAGAGACCCATGCAGTCAAAGGGAGAACATACAAACACCTTACAGACAGTGGGGGGCAATTGAACCCTGATCACTGGTGTTGTAAAAGGGCTATGCTAATTGCTTTGCTAATATGCTGCTCTAGAATCACATGCTAGATTAATTCTGGCACTATATACACAGCCCCATCTCATTGAAGGAGGATTTGGAAGAAAGAATAAGGCGCTTTCATCAGTCTATTTATTTTGTTCCTAATTACGTTCCTAATTGCTTAAAAGCATGCGTACGTTTACTTAGCGCCCTTCACAAACTGCTCATTCCATTTTCAGAGCTTCTTGAATGAGTCATGGAGTCATAGAAAAGTAAAGCACAGAAACAGGCCTTTCGGCCCACCTAATCCGTGCTTAACCATTTAAACTGCCTACTCTTATCAACCTGCTCTAGGACCACAGCCCTCCACATCCCAACTATCCATGCACCTATCCAAACTGGTCTTAAACAAAGAAATCAAGTTTGCATGGACTACTTGTGGTTGCAATTCAATCCACACTCTCACGACCCTCTGAGTGAAGAAGTTTCCCCTCATGTTCCCATTAAACTTTTCACCTTTCACCATTAATCCATGACCTCTGTTTGCAGTGCCACCTAATCTCCATGAAAAAAGCCTGCTTGCATTTAACCTACACAGTCGGCCCTCCTTAGCTGCGGGTTCAACCAACCGCGGATCGGGAAAACCCGGAGGTTCTCTCTCCAGCACTTGTTGTTTGAGCTTGTACAACTTGTTGTACAGAGTTTTTTCTTGTCATTATTCTCTAAACAATACAGTATAACAACTATTTACATAGCATTTACATTGTATTAGGTATTATAAGCAATCTAGAGATGATTTAAAGTACACAGGAGGATGTGCACAGGTTACCGTGGATCGGGAATCGGAAAAAAAAAACAGAAGCACTTTCTAAGTCGAAACAGGTACATCCGGTATTATTTAGTGTCAGTTAGTCAAACGTTTGTCTTCGTATATATTTTACCTTTCTATGCATATAAAACACTTAAGAAACGTATGTATTTCAATAATTAAACCACTGCATTGCTTAGTAATAATTGTAGCTTTCATTGGGGCATGGCCTTCCCATGCTCCATTATTCTCAGTTTATCATTTAAAATTGTTCTGATCATTGACTGACTGTAGCCTAACCTTTTTCCAATGACGTTTCACCTCTTTCCAGTTGCTTTATTATTTCCACCTTATTTTCAATCGTGATTATTTTCTGGAACAGAAACTCTGCGGGCAGCAGGTCCCAAGCTCTGCTGGGTCCTAAAGTCCACCGACTTGAGCATCGGTGTTTTTTGGTATCCGCGGGGAGTCATGGAACCAACCCCTCACGGATAAGGAGGGCCAACTGTATAAACTGCTCATAATTTTGTATACCTCTATCAAACTTCGTCTAAGAAATCTATATTCCAAGGAATAAAGTCCTAACCTATTCAGCCTTTCCCTATAACACAGATCTACCAGACTGGGCAACATCTTTGTAAATTTTCTTGGTACTCTGTACTCAGAATGCTTCTGATGGCCACAGAAAAAGCCTTATTAGATTTGACTACACAGACAAAATGCTGGAGGAAAGCAGCAAATCAGTACCATCTATGGGAACGGGCCCTTCCGGTCGAACGAGCCCAGGCCACCCAATTACATTGATGTGACCAATTAACCTACTAACCTCCAAGTCTTCAGAATGTGGTAGGAAACCAGAACACCCAGAAGTAAAAGAGAAAGCATACAAAATCCTTACAGGCAGCGGCGGGAATTGAACCCAGTCGCTGGTGCTGTAGAGCTCTATGCTACCATGCCCACTTCAGTCCAAGGCAACTGAAACAATCAAAATAGCAATTTGCACAAAGCAAGTTCCAAATTTTAGAGATGTCAACACAGGACCAAGACACCAGAGAGCATCTCTGTGCTCTTTCAAACACTGCCTTTCCAAAGTTTAGACACACTTGATAAAATGTCCCCAATAACAAGCAATTTGTAAGAAGAACTCAACTGGTCGAGCAGTGTCTGTGGGGGAACATTATGGGTAATCTCAACAATTGCTTCCCCTTACGACCATCCACCACCTACTCCCATGGCTTCATCTTACCCTAATTAGGGTCTAAGCAGGTGCTACACCTTGCCCAAGGGTGACCTGCAAGCTAGCAGAGGGAAGGAGTGCCCTATACCTCCTTTGGTAGAGACATATTTCTACCCTGCCACCTCCTGTATCTAACAAAGTAGCCACCAAGTGGTATGCTCATGGTCTTCTGCTGCTACAGCCCATCCACTTCAAGGTTTGACATGTTATGCTTTCAGAGATGCTCTTCTGCACACCACTGTTGTAACAGTTTGAGTTACTGTCGCCTTCCTGTCAGCTTGAACCAGTCTGGCCATTCTCCTCTGACCTCTCTCATTAACAAGGCATTTTTGCCCACAGAACTGCCGCTCACTGGATTTTTTTTTTGTTTGTTTATTCTCTACAAACTCTGGAGAAAGTAGTGTGTGAAAATCCCAGGAGATCAGCAGTTTCTGAGCCACTCAAACCACCCCATCTGGCACCTACAATCATTTCACAGTCAAAGTCACTTCAATCACATTACTTGCCCGCTCTGATGTTTGGTCTGAACAACAACTAAATATCTTGATCATGTCTACATGCTGGACTCCAGGTTATTGTTACTGCAATCTACAGATGGACAGCCAGTGTGATACCATAAGGTTACAATCTTTTCTTGGGAGTCATTCCGATAATTTTAAATGAAATAGGAGCAGATAATTTATCATCTAATTTCTCCCTACTGGGCACCAACGTCATTCGTTTCTCATCGGCAGGCTGTGAGACATTGATAAAGCATCAGGAGGGCTGTCCCTCCAGTTACCCTCAACAGCCCTGATCATGCATAAAGAAACAAACATCCATTTAAAGCCTCAGCAATTCAACTCAGTGCTTCATTAGTTAGCAAACCACTGATATGTTTAAACTCCAGTCTCTCATATGACCCGAAACTCAAGTGTAATAGTGATCACAACTCTATCTCCTTTACCATAGCATTGGAGAGGGACAGGAACAGACAAGTTCGGAAAGTGTTTAATTGAAGGAAGGGGAAATATGAAGCTATCAGGCAAAAACTTGGAAGCATAAATTGGGAACAGATGTTCTCAGGGAAATGTATGGAAGAAATGTGGCAAATGTTCAGGGAATATTTGCGTGAAGTTCTGCATAGGTACATTCTACATTCCAATGAGACAGGGAAAGGATGGTAAAGTACAGGAATGGTGGTGTACAAAAGCTGTTGTAAATCTAGTCAAGAAGAAAAGCTTACGAAAGGTTCAAAAAACTAGGTAATGATAGAGATCTAGATTATTAGGCAAGCAGGAAGGAGCTCAAGAATGAAATTAGGGGCCATGAGAAAGCCTTGGTGAACAGGATTAAGGAAAACCCCAAGGCATTCTACAAGCATGTGAAGAGCAAGAGGATAAGATGTGAGAGAATAGGACCAATCAAGTGAGTCAGTGGAAAAGTGTGTGTGGAATCAGAGGAGGTGGCAGAGGTACTTAATGAATACTTTTCTTCTGTTTTCACTACAGAAATAGATCTTGGCGATTGTAGGGATGACTTACAACAGACTGAGAAGCTTGAGCATATAGATATTAAGAAAGAGGATGTGCTGGAACTTTTGGAAAGCATCAAGTTGGATCAGTCACCAGGACTGGATGAGATGTACCCCAGGCTACTGTGGGAGAAAAGGGAGGAAATTGCTGAGCCTCTGATGATGATCTTTGGGGACTACATAATCATCAATGGGGATGGGAGAGGTTGCGGAGGACTGCGGATGTTGTTCTCTTATTCAAGAAAGGGAGTAGAGATAGCCCAGGAAATTACAGACTAGTGAGTCTTACTTCAGTGGTTGGTAAGTTGATGGAGAAGATCCTGAGAGGCAGGATTTATGAACATTTGGAGAGGTATAATATGATTAGGAATAGTCAGCATAGCTTTGTCAGGGGCAGGCCGTGCTTTACGAGCCTGATTGAATTTTTTGAGGATGTGCCTAAACATATTGATGGAGGTAGAGCAGTAGACGTAATGTATATGGATTTCAGCAAGGCATTTGATAAGGTACCCCATGCAAGGCTTATTGAGAAAGTAAGGAAGCATGGGATCCAAGGGGACATTGCTTTGTGAATCCAGAATTGGCTTGCCCACAGAAGGGTTTTAGATGGGTCATATTCTGCATAGAGGTTAGTGACCAGTGATTTGCCTCAGGGATCTGTTCTGGAATCCCTACTCTTTAGGATGGGTTAGTAAATTTGCTGATGACACAAGGGTTGGGGGGGGGGTGGTGTTGTGAATAGTGTGGAGGATTTTCAGAGGTTACAGCAGGACATTGATAAGATGCAAAACTGGGCTGAGAAGTGGCAGATGGAATTCAACACAGATAAGTGTGAGGTGGTTCATTTTGGTAGGTCAAATATGACTCTTGGCAGTGTGGAGGATCTGACAGATCTTGGGGTCCAAGTCCACAGGACACTCAAAGCTGCTGCGCTGGTTGACTCTGTAGTTAAGAAGGCATACGGTGCATTGGCTTTCATTAATCGTGGGATAGATAGATAGATAGATAGATAGATACTTTATTCATCCCCATGGGGAAATTCAACTTTTTTTCCAATGTCCCATACACTTGTTGTAGCAAAACTAATTACATACAATACTTAACTCAGTAAAAAAATATGATATGCATCTAAATCACTATCTCAAAAAGCATTAATAATAGCTTTTAAAAAGTTCTTAAGTCCTGGCGGTTGAATTGTAAAGCCTAATGGCATTGGGAAGCAGGATTGAGTTTAGGAGATGAGAAGTAATGTTACAGCTATACAGGACCCTGGTCAGACCCCACTTGGAGTACTGTGCTCAGTTCTGGTCGCCTCACTACTGGAAGGATGTGGAAACCATAGAAAGGGTGCAGAGGAGATTTACAAGGAAGTTGCCTGGACTGAGGGGCATGCCCTATGAGAATAGGTTGAGTGAACTTGACCTTTTCTCCTTGGAGCAACGGAGGATGAGAGGTGACCTGATAGAGGTGTATAAGATTATGAGAGATATTGATCATGTGGATTGACAGAGGCTTTTTCCCAGGGCTGAAATGGCCAACACTAGAGGGCACAGTGTTAAGGTGCTTGGAAGGAGGTACAGAGGAGACGTCAGGGGTAGGTCTTTTTTATGCAGAGAGTGGTGAGTGTGTAGAATGGGCTGCCGGCGATGCTGGTGGAGATGGATACAATAGGGTCTTTTAAGAGACTCCTGGATAGGTACATGGAGCTTAGAAAAATAGAAGGCTATGAGTAACCCTAAGTAATTTTTAGTGTAAGGGCCTGTTCGGCACAGCTTTGTGGGCCAAAGGGACTGTATTGTGCTGTAGGTTTTCTATGTTTCTATGTAAATTGTATGCCAGCATTGTGTCCATGTCTACCCATCCGCCTGCATGGCGATGGGTAGGCAGAAGAATGCATCTCCACCACCATTTACAATAAAGATCTTAATAAAGCACATTTGGAAATCACAAGAGCAGTGAACAGTTAAACTGGCACATTTTTTAAACTCATACCAGATCACACCTAGTCCAGCGCCTGCCACGTCAAACTGTCATTGAAGAAAATTATTGGCATAAACTAGAAAAAGGCCCCACCTGACTTGGATGCCAAACATTTCGAAATTCATAGTTTAAAGTAATTTTATTATCGAATATGTATATGTCTCAGTATACTACCCCGAGATTCATTTCTTTGTCAGCATTCACAGTAAAACAAAAACACAATCGAATCAATGAAAAACTACACACAGAGACCGACAAGCTGCCAGTGTGTGAAGGACAAATTCTGCAAGTACAAAAAAAATCATATTGATAAACAAAAAAACTGAAAATATGAGCTGTAGAGTCCTTGAAATGGAGTCCACAGGATATATTGAGTGATCAATTCAATGTTGAGGTGAGTGATGTTACCCACACCCATTCAAGAGCCTGACGGTTGAAGGATAATAACTGTTCCTGAACCCACTGGTGTAGGATCCAAGCTCCTGTACCTCCTTCCTGATGGTAGCAGCAAGAGGAGAGCAAAAAGAGGGAGAAGGCAAGAAGTGGAAAGGACTGACAGGCAGTAAGTGTTTAATTTAGAGTTTGCATTGTGTGAATTTTTGTTTTCCCGGCTCCACAGAGATTCTGAAATGTTTCCATTTCAGAGTGGGAAGAGTAGGAAGTTACAAATGTCACTCCACTGTTTAAGAAGTGAGGGTGACAGAAGAAAGGAAATTATAGGCCCGTTATCCTAACTTCAGTGGTCAGGCAGATGTTGGAGTCCATTGTTGAGGATGAGGTTTTAGAGCACTTGCAGGGACACGATAAATTAGACCATAGTCAACATGGTTTCCTTAAGGGGAAATCTTGCCTGACAAATTTGTTGGAGTTCTTTGAAGAAATAACAAGCAGGAGAGACAAAGGAGGCTTGGGGACATTGTTCAGTTGGATTTTCAGAAAGCCTTTGGCAAGATGCCACACATAAGGCTGCTTAATAAGATAACCTATGATATTACAGGAATGATACAGGTACGGGTAGAAACATCGGCAGGAGACAAAGAGTGGGAATAAAGGGGATTTTCTGGTTGTCTGCCTGAGATTAGTGGTCCACAGGGGTGCGTATTGGGACCGATTTGTTTCACATTTTATGTCCGCGATTTGGACGATGAAATTGATGGCTTTGTTGTAAGTTTGCAGACAATATGAAGATAGGTGGAGGGACAAGTTGTGTTGAGGAAGCAGGGAGTCTGCAGAAAGACTTGGACAGATTTGAAGAGTTGATTGATGGGCTCGGTAGTGTAGTGGTTAGCACAACGTTTTACAGTACAGACAACCCAGGTTCAATTCCCACTGCTGCCTCTAAGGAGCTTGTATGTTCTCCCCATGACCCTGTGGGTTTCCTCCGGGTGCTCCGGTTTCCTCTAAGACATATCAGTTGGTAGGTTAATTGGTCATTGTAAATTGTCCCGTGATTAGACCAGAATTAAATTGTGGGATTGTTAGGCAACATGGCTCGAAGGGCTTATTCCACATTGTATGCCAATGAATACATAAATAAATACATGCATACATCAGCCATGAAGGAATAGAGGAGCCATTCAATGGGCCGAATGGTCCAATTCTGTGATATCTTATGGTCTTAGGCTGAAATTTATTTTGTGTCTATAGTACAGTGCAATACTTTAAAAATACTCTGTTACAATAAAAATATAAAAATTAATGGTGAAGAAGGAATAGCGAAGCAATGTTCTTGGGTTTGTGAACTGCTCTAATCGAATGGCAGAGAGGACATAGGTGTTTCTAAAAAGTTGAGTCCTCAGGTTCCTGCACTTCTGCCCTGCTCGTAGTAATGAGAAGCTGGCATCTCCCAGATAGCAAGGGGCTTTAATGACAGATGCTGCCTTTTGAAGATGTCCTCGATAGTGAGGAAGCTTGTGCCCATAATGGAGCTGGCTCAGTTTAAAACTCGCTGCAGTCTATTTCTATCCTGCTCATTGGAGCCTCCATACCAAACAGTGACGCAACCAGTCAGATCACTCATTGTGGTACATCTCTAGAAACCTGCAAAGAGGCCAACTTCCCACAAACTCCTAATATATGTTAGTCTCACTACTGTGCTCAAGTTTCTGGAATAGGAGACTCAGAACAACAATACCACAGCCTGCTAAATCAACAAGTACAGAACTCCAGCCACCTTGCAGACCACTGCACAAACTTTGGGTAGTGTAAGCAACACACACAAAATGCTGGAGGAACTCAGCGGGTCAGGCAGCATCTATGGAAAAGAATACAGTCGACCCTTTGTAACGCCTTTTCTATTAATATTGCCACAAATACAGATTATTGTTCTGGTCACCTACCTACAGGAAAGATTGGAAGACTACAGAGAAAATTTACAAGGGTGTTGCCAGGATTTGAGAATCTGACTAATAGGGAAAGGCTGAACAGGTTAGGACTTTATTCTCTGGAGCATAGGATTACGAGGAGAGATTTGATAGAGGTATACAAAATGATGTGGTATAGATAGAGTAAATGCAAGCAGGTTTCTTTTCCCCCCACCGGGGTTGGATGAGACTAGAACTAGAGGTCATGGGTTAAGGGTGAAATGTGAAATGTTTAAAGGGAACACGACGAGGAACTTCTTCAGTCAGTGGGTGGTGAGGCAGTGGAACGAGCTGCCAGAGGAAGTGGTGAATGAGGGTGAAATTTTAACATTTAGGAGAAGTCTGGGTAAGTACATGGATGGGAGGGGTATTGAGGATATAGGTAATGTATGCGGGTTATGACCAAAGGGAAAATGGCTGGAGTTGCTTAGCACTTGAGCGCAAGGATGTTTATTAGGTGTGACAAAAAAAATCAAACTTACAAAAAACTAGTTACAGAAAGATATCTACCAAAAAAACACAAAAATAGCTCCATACTTTGTCCAGTATGAACTCCTGGCAGCCCGCTATCTCTTTCTCGCTCCCTGAGAGCGAAGACCCCTGCTTATTAGGCACCAGGTTATCTTCAATAACCCACAAAGTTAACTCAAAATTACATATCAATCAGAATATGATGCATCCCACAATCATATTACAAAATAAACAGAAGCACCTGTCTTAAACACACAATGCAAACAACATATACACGTTTATACATCTCCATTACCAAAGAAATGGGGCATTCCACCATGCATGGCAGGAAAGGCCCCAGAAAGCCAACTTGAGTGCATCAGCTCAGTGCAAAACCAATTCTGAGCATAGATCAAGGTAAGATAATGAAATGTTTACACTCAGAATGACAAGACATTTGTGTGTGTGTGTGTGTGTGAATGCGTGTGTGTAAGGAGTGCATTTACCGAGTGTTCTCTGTCACATTACCACCCTCCTCTCCTGCGGCGACAACGTTCGGCAGCCGAGACAGGTAGTCTGCAGCAGCAGTTCCTTCCCCTGCTTTATGGTGGACACAGAGTTTGAAGGGTTGGAGCTCCAGCTGCTGCTGTGTCACTCCGGCATCGCAGTCCTTCACCGTCTGAATCCATGTCAATGCTCTGTGGTCTGGATAAAGGTCAAAGTCCCTGCCAAGCAGATAACACCAGGGGCTGCCAACGGCCAGCTTAAAGGCCAGACACTGCTTTTCAATGGTGGAATGCCTGGTCTCCCTTGGGAGGAGTTTTTGGCTCAGGGTAAAGGACAGGTGGCTCTCGTCCAGGTTCTCCCTGTACCAGTACTGCTCCAGTGCCTAATCCTGAGGCATCCCCCCCAGACAAGGAGCAGGTTGTCAAAGTCTGGACTCTGAAGGATTGGTGAGCTTTCAGGGCTTGAAGAGCATTTTCATACAGTACTTACTTCTCTACATCATCGGGTTGCTTACAAGCTTTGCAGTACGATTAGTCAGAGGTGTGGCCAGAATGGGGAATTGGGAAATGAACCTGCGATACCATCCTACCAGACCCAGGAAGGACTTCACTTCCTTCTTAGTGTGAGGTCGAGGACGGCGTCCACTGGTGCTTGAACCTCTCCACGCCCCAGCTGTTAACCAAGGTATCCGGTTTCCCTTTTCGCCCAGTCACATTTTTGTGAATTCCGAGCGAGACCGCAAAGGTGGTCCAGGTGCTCTGACCACGTCTAGTTGCAGACAACCATATCATCTAGGTAGGATGCACTGCAGTCTTCACAGCCTTGGGGCACCTCGAAGGTTGCTGGTGCGTCAAGACCAAAAGGCAGCAGGGTGAATTGAAACAGGGGTGTGCGGGGGGGGGGGGGGAGGGTTTAATTAGTCATCCAGGGAACCTGTCTGTAGCCTTTGCAAAGGTTCAGTGTAATAATGTAGTTTGCAGATAGAATCCTTTTGTAGAGGTCATCAATATGGGGCATAGGATAGGCATCAAATAAAGAAATGGCATTCAATTTTCAGAAATCAATGCCTACCCTCAGGGTGCCATCCTTCTTAGAGATGATCACAATAGGACTTTTCCTCTCACTATTTGAAGGCTTGATGACTCCCAGCTCCAGCATGGTCCAAATCGCAGCCTTCAGGGCCCCACCAAGTCGCTCTGGCCCTCTACGGCAGTGTTGGTGCACTGAACCCAGGTCAGGTGGAAAGTTTTAGACCTCTGTCAGCCTTGGTGTTGGCTGGAACAGCTGTGGAAAGTCTGCAGCTCCACTGGCTAGCCAACCTTACCAAGCTCCACAACCCCTTCTGAATCATCGGCTGTACAATTGTCAACAGAGGCAGGAGAACTGCCATATTTCTCACAGCACCACTGATGGCATAACTTTCTAAGCCTTTCGGTTCTTCCCTCTCACAGACTAGCTTCCAAGTTGTAGCCCGGCCAGTTGCTTTGGTTTTAGCATGAAGCATGACAAAATAAGAAACAGCACTCTCTACCCCTGGATTAACAGATGGAATTCTGTTATTTCCCTTCCTCAGTAACCCATGTAACACAGACAATTCTCTCCCCAAAATCATGGCAACGGGTAGTTACTCCAACAACCCCACTTTCACCAAGTACCTGCAGTCATCCAGCTCAAAAGTGAGTTCTGCCAGTGGCTCAGACTCCCATTCACCATGGATACATTGCACAGATAACCATCGTCAACACTGAAGGCACGGGCAAGACTTTTCTTAATAATTGATATTGAGCTAAATATCTAACAAAACTTTAACAGTTTTTCCATTAATTTTGACTATTATAAACACTGGCTCTTTCTCCTCACATTCTGTTTTTTTCCCATTACCACAATCACAATCACTACAGTCATTATCATCATCACCTTCTCTCTCTCTTGGTTACTTACACATACCTGACAATTTGGGCTTCTTGAGAGGATGCACAGAGGACTTATGACCTGACTGCAGACACTGGTAGCAAATAAAAGTTTCATTAAAAAAAAACTACCAGAGGTTCTTTGCCCTCGTTTCTTCCACTACCTAATTCCGTAAAAATTACCCAGAGAGCCCCTTAGAGGGTTAGAGGCCCTGTTACTTTGGGAAGATGGTTGTGATGGCGCCCCTTGTGGGCACTGCAGAACTGCAGGGCAAGTCAGGCTGCAGTGAGTCGATCTGTGGGCTCGTGCTTATGAGCCCATGTTCTAGTGTCTGGAGGAAGAACCCACAGCACATACTCCAGAGCATTGTCCTCTTCTTGGATTTCTGCTCTGGTTGAATTCATTGCCGGTAGAGACCCCCTTGAATGATGGTACGTCTCAGTGGGTGACTCCCCTGGTGGTAGAGTACTGGAATGGAAGCTCTCGTGATAAGCTTCTGCCGAGATATCAAATTTAGCCAGCAGCGCCTCCTTCAGGTCAGGGTAATTGTTGACCTCTCTTCACCCATTGCAGTGTAGGTTACTTGTCAGTTGGTGCACAAGCTGGCAGTCTCACTCTTCCTCTGGCCATTGCCATATCCAGTCTGCCCTCTCAAACCTGACGAGATAGCTCCCAATATTGTTACCTTGTTGATTGACAGGCATTCTGAGATCCTTCCAAGGACTTTGGAGTTCTTTCCTAAAAGCATCACTTCTCCTCTCCTGGGCAGACAAAAAAAGAGTCTGAACATATTTTCCAGGCAGGGTTCAGAGGTTATGCCACTCTACTTCATTATTACCCACAGGGGGTTTCCTCAAACCCACTCTTCTCCGAGTTAAACGCACCCATTTGCACCTGGCCATCCCACCACAACCATCATACGTGAGTCATGACCAAAGGAAAAACAGTTGGAGTCACTCAACACTTCAGTTCATGGGTGTTTATTCGGTGTGTCAGAAAAACAAACTTTACAAAAAATAACCAACAGAAAACTGGCAATATTAACAAAATGGTATCTAGCAGGAAGCATAGTAACAGCTCCATATTTTGCCCATTGTGAACTCCTGGCAGCCCTGATCTCTCTCCCCCCTCACCCCCAAGAGCGAAGAGTCCGTTTTATTCAGCATGAGGACATACTACCTTTAATTACCCTCAAAGTTAACTTAAGACTACACTTAAATTAGAATATTATGCACCCCATAATGTAGTTTCAATCATATTAAGTACAGTATACAAACAATATATACACATTTACACATCCCTATTTGTGGTGAACTACATATACCTGTCTGGACACGCCCCCCCCCCCCCCCCCGCTGACTGCTCCTGTGGCTCCTCCCACGGACCCCGGTATAAAGGCGATTGGAACTTGAGCCCCGGCCTCAGTCCCCAGGATGTAGTGTGGTGGTCAATTGCTGCTTGTTTTTTCTTCCAGTCAATAAAAGCCGATATCTCGCCTCACGTCTCAGAGAGTTATTGATGGTGCATCACTATTACTAAAGAAATGGGATATTCTGCCATGTATGGTGGGAAAGGTGCCACAAAGCCAACCCAAGCACATCAGCTCAGTTTAGGACCCAATATACTGGGGAAGAACATTGAAGTGCATACACTCAGCATATCGACAGCAGAATGACAAGGCAATGTCTGTGTGTGTGAATGTGCACGCGTAGGGAGTGCGTTTACCGAGCAAGCTCCATCACAGAGGGATACAATCCAGGTGAAGTCGATGGGGCTAAGTATGGACTAGATGGGCTGAAGGGCCTGTTTCTGTGCTGCAGTACATTATGACTTTATTTCCTGCAAGTAAGTATTTTCTATCCACATCCATTATCGGAGAGAAGATGATAGATCTCTCTCTCCTGTCCTCATTACGTGGGAGAACACAATGAATGTCATCCAAATGCCATTGGCCTGTTAATATGTTTGTGGTCACAAAAGTAATGTCAAAACAGCTATATTGCTATTTTGTATTGTATTACATCTCCTGAGCAAGAGCCTTCTCACAAAGTGAAGAGGGAACTGTTTCTAGATTTGAAGCCTGCATTGTCCAAGATGAGGGCTATCATGAGTCAGTTATAAAGCACAACCTGATAGATGTCTTCTGCATTACATTTTGATTGACAATGACAGCTTAAGAGCCTCTTGAGTAGGATTGCCAGTGTAAGCGGCTCAATTACAAGTGTTTTGTGCACTTCTCTCTCTTCAGAAATGATCTGCAATTGCCTGGAACAGGAGGAGGAGAGGAGAACTTATATGCAGTGACAGGTCAGGGGAAGGGATGTTCAAGGGAAGGAGAGAAAAAGAAGGATGTGAGCACGTGCTGCACTGGAGAGGGTGGAAGTTTTCGAATCTCCTTCAATGGACACACTAGCATTGTCCACCACATCCTCCATCCATTGGCAGAATAGGCAATCCAATTTCGGACAAACAAGCCCAACGCTGGACCAGATCCTGTGAGTGAGGCACATCAACCACATGCCCGACACTAGATTAACAAGGCAATCACTCAACTTGGAGCTCAGAAAGAGATCACCAACAAAACAAAGATAGCATTACAATAACATTCTTGAAATATCCTCATAAAATCCAACATCTTCTCTGAGCCAAGAAAATTCTTGGAAGAGTGTTCAGAAGTTTTCAAGCTTTTTGTGATATGGAAACTAAATAAAAATAGCAGAAGGAACGTATTGCCCACCAAGCATCCGGTAACTTGTGATGGGGTCAGTAGATCACACAAAGGAGTCCTCACCCACTTCAGGAGTCACAGATCTGGAATGGAAGCAATCTGAGGGACTCTTACACAATCATACTTGATATGAACCCATCTCCCATGCTGTCACTCCCTCCCCAACACCCACTCCACCCTACCCCCACTGTCGTTGGTCTGTTCAGGGAATGGATCTTGCTGAGGCCTACTCATGAGCTTTGCAATCTGCCAACAATGAGAAAGATCCACTACTCTGAGAATGAACACAGGAGAACGCTCAAAAACATCTCCTTACCAGTATCAAAAAGGGGTTTCACTGTCAACATTGCAAGTAATCAACCTCCACCTTAAATATACCCAATAATTTGGCCTCCACAGCTGTCTGTAGCAATGAATTCCACAGATTCACCACCCTCTGACTAAAGAAATTCCTCATTTCGGCCTTAAAGGGGTGTCCTCCTATTCTGAGGCAGTACCCTCTGGTCCTAGACTCCCCACTTAGGAAACCTCCTCTCCACATCCACTCTGTCTAGGCCTTTCAATGATAAAGGTTCTCAACCTGAAACATCGACCGTTCATTTTCCCCTAGGCGTCGCCTGATTTGCTGAGTTCCTCCAGCATTTTGTGTGGGCTGATCAAGATTTCCAGCATCTGCAAAATCCCATGTCTCTGGTACTTGCTAGGGAAATAATGCCTAGTCTAACTGACACACAACTTGTGTCTCTCAGTGTGCGATTGATTTGAGGCCCTGTTAATTCTTCTCAAGTTCTCTCTCCATAAGTACATAATGTATATCATCAATTATTGTTACCAGAACAGAAAATCAGATATTTTCTTGAATTTCCCAAAAACCTCTAGGACAGGCTTTTTCCACTGAGGTTGGGTGGAACTACAAACAAAGGTCATGGGTTAAGGGTGAAATGTGAAAAGTTTAAGGGGAACATGAGGGAAAACTTTTTTATGCAGAGGGTGCTGAGTGTGTGGAATGAGCTGCCAGTGGAAGTGGTGCATGTGACTTCAACATTTAAGGGAAGTCTGGATCAGTACATGGATGGTATGGGTACGGAGGGCTTTGGCCCCGGTGCAGGTCGAAGTGAGTAAGCAGTTTAAATGGTTCGGCACAAACTAGATGGCCGAAGAGCCTGTTTCTGTGCTGTACTTTTCTATGACTATGATTCTCCTTAAACTTCAATCTCTCACGTGTGCACTCTCAACATAAACTTTGTTGAAAATATTACCCTACCTGAAAGAATGATCCCCTACAAGCAAGTGGTGCTGCTTTCTGTAAACCAATATAGCCATTTGAACTCAAGAGTTGCTGCAAATGGCCTTTCCTCATTCGTATCTTCAGGGGGGAGGCACACTCAATATTTCAAGAACAGCTACTTTCCTTCCGCCATCAGATCTCTGACCAGACCATGAACACTGTCTCACTATTGCTGCTCTCTTTTTGCACTATATATATTTTTTATATTGTAATTTATAATACAGTTTACACATGGCACTGCACTACTGCCACAAAACAACAAACTTCACGACATATGTCAGTGAAAATAAACCTGGCTCCGATGCCGTAAATCTACAGCAGTGCACACAAAATGGTGGAAGAACTCAGGAAATTAGGCAGTATCTACCGAGGGGAATGAACAGTTGACATTTTGAGCCAAAACCTTTCTTCATCTGTTACTGATATTTAACATATACAAAATATGTTTATCACAGCATGTCATATTCCAGCATAAGGTTGTATCATATTTAATGTTATAATTTAATATTAAATTAATTAGATTATGTTTTATAATACTGTTATACACTATGTAATAAAACTAAAATTTAACCATAAAAAGCAAAAAATTACAGATGCTAGTAACCTAAAATAAAGCAGAAAATGCCCTAAATCAAGGGTTCCCAACCTGGAGTCCACAGACCCCTGGTTAACAGTGGGGTCCATGGCATAAATAGGTTGGCAACCCTGCTCTAAATACTCAACAGGTAAAGCAGCATCTACGGAGAGAGAAGCAGTGGTAACATTTTAGTTTAACAACCTATCTGTTGACATCTTCCTGCCACTTTCCATCTTCATGGCTTCACGAGATGTCAGCTCCATCATGGGCAGGACATCATGGGCAGGACATCATGGGCAGGACATCTTCAAGGAGCAATGCCTCAAAAAGGCAGCATCCATCATTAAGGACCCCCATCTCCCAGGACATGCCCTCTTCTCATTGCTACCATTAGGAAGGAGGTACAGAACCCTGAAGGCACACACTCAGTGATTCAGGAAGAGCTCCTTTCCCTCTGCCAGTGGGAAAGAACGCAGTTAACTTAACGATACACACTTACTGTAATTCACACTTTTTACTATTATCTCTTGCAATGTATTGCTGCCACATAGCAATTAATCTCACAGCCGGTAATGTCACAGAGCTGCAGAAACCTCAGAGTTACAAATGCTGAGACCATGTTTCGAGGAGGCACTCACCTGCAACATGCAACTGAGACCGTAAACTAAAGGACGATGCTGTGGGCACGAATGGAAATCAGGGAGGGCCGGCTGCACTGGGCTCATGACGGCAGTGGGAGTAGCAGGACTGGGGGCTGCCAGTGCAGGGTTACTTGGTCCAATAATCACATGAGGCGAATGTGCAGGAACAAGGTTTGAAGAGCTTTCGCTCAACAGTGCAGAAAGCCTTCTGGCACAGAAATAAGCAAGGCGACGGGACAAGTAGGCCGATTGGACAAACTCTTCTGAATACTGAAAGGAAGGGAGAAATCAGTTAGTCAGTGCTAGATCACATTTTGTAAAGACCATAAGACATAGGAGCAGAATTGGGCCACTTGGCCCATTGAGTCGGCTCCAGCATTTCATCATGGCTGATCCATTTCTCTCTCAACGCCATTCTCCTGCCTTCTCCCCATAACTTTTCTTGCCCTGAGAAATCAAGAACCTATCAACCTCCACCAACAATCTGGCCTCCACGGCCGCCCGTGGCAAAAAATTCCACCAGATTCGCCAGCCCATGGATAAAGAAATTCTTTCTTATCTCCATTTTAAATGGACATCCCTCTGTTTTGAGACTTGGCCCTCTGGTCCTAGAGACCCCCTCCAAAGGAAGCATCCTCTTCCTATCCACTCTATCTAGGCCTTTCAACACTTGGTGGGTTTCAATGATATCACCCCTCATTCTTCTAAATTCCAGTGAGTGCAGGCCCAGAGCCTGCTCAAATGATAACCCTTTCATTCCTGGGATCATTCTCTTGAATTGCCTCTGAACCCTCTCCAATGTCAGCACATCCTTGCTTAAATAAGGGGCACAAACCTATTCACAATACTCCAAGTGAACCCTCACCAGTGCCTTATACAGACTTCACATTAAAACCTTCCTTTTAAAGTTACAGTGGCCAATCTTTCTGCATTATTCTACCTTCTTCCAGGGCCAAATATGGCATTACAGCGCCATAGAGTTGAGTCAGCTCCATCATGGGCACAACATCCCCACCATCAAAGGCATCTTCAAGTGGCAGTGCCCCAAGAAAGTGGCACCCTCCATTAAGGACCACCAGCAGTTCAGGAGAAGCCCCCTTCTCATTACTACGATGACGAAGGAGATAAAGGAGCCTGAAGACCCAACCTCAATGTTTTTAGAAACAGTTTCTTCCCCTCTGCCATCAGATTTCTGAACAGTCCATGAACACTATCTCACTATTCCTCTCTCACACTATTTTTGTTGCCACAAAACAACAAATTTCCCAACCTATGTGTCTGTGATAATAAACCTGATTTTGATTCTGAAAAGGCTCTTCAGTCCACACGTGCCGAAGATTAAAGATTTTAATGATCAGCTTTATTTGCAACATGTACATGAAAACATATAGTGAACTGCATCATCTGTGATGTGCTGCAGGCGTTTTTCCAGCACTAACACAGCATGCCTACATCTTACTCACCGTAACTTGTACACCTTTTTGGAATGCGGGAGGAAACTGGAGTACCCGCAGGAAACACACGCGGTCAGGGTGAAAACGCACAGACAGCGGCGGGAACTGAACCCTAATCTTCCAATTGCCGGCACTGTGAAGTGTTAGCTACCGTGCCATCCAAGCCGACCAAAATGTTCGGTCAACGTAATCTAGGAGTCTCAGTTCAGAGGGAACAACTTCAGAATACAAGGACATCCCTTTAAAATGGAGATGAGGAGGAATTTCTTTAACCAGAGGGTGGTAAATCTGTGGAATTCATTGCAATGAACGGCTGTGGGGGCCAAATCATTGGATATATTTAAGGTGGCGGTTGATGGGTTCTTGAATAGTACGGGCACCAAAGGTTATGGGGAGAAGGCAGAAGACTGGGTTTGAGAGGGATAGTATATCAGCCATGATGGGATGGCAGAGCAGACACAATGTCTAATGCTGCTCCTGTGTCATATGGTCTTCCTGCAAGAGGACTACAAACTTGTTGTGTTTGGAGGCTTGCGTACCTCAGTGACCCAGAGAACTATGGTGGCTAGAGCCAGATCATCATGCTTTGGCCCTTGTTTGGGTTACCCATGCCAAACAGGTCAAATGGCAGAGGTCAGACTAAGGGTGTTCCACCAGTCCTCCAGATTCAAGTGTTTAGCTCAGATCTAACAACCCTGAATGGTTAAACAAAATTGTTATGGAAACAGCAATGAAGAATTCTTCTACATCTGAGAGCAATGGCATTCCTGAGTGTCTACCCAGGCCTTGTATGAGTGACAGTAGTGACAACCAAGAGGAAGCTATTGATATGATGAAGGAAGCCCTGAACCCCGCCAGAGATGGAGGACCTTCATTGCTACTCTAAATGCCAGCGGCATAATGGGCAGTAAAATAATTGTCTTCTGGTTTTATAATCTTAATCCAATTCCCTACCAGTTAGCCCATAGCCCTTTAAACTCTTGTCATCAATACACCTGAACGTATACTTCTTAAATGTATCTAATGCTCTGGCCTCAATCACTTGGTCTAGCTATTGCCTCTATATATCTACATCTGCTGTGTAAAAATTAAACTTAACACTGCCATATTGCTGTATATCAAGCAGAAAATTTGCTTCAATTCTACTCCCAAGGGCTATTTGAACTGAAGACACAAGAGAGTGTAGATGTTGGAATGTAGAGTGACAAATTATCCTAATCAGAGTTCAATGGAGCTTTGTAAATAACCTGGTGCCAAGAACACCAGCATTATTCATTCTGCTTCCATACCAAAGGAATAGGTTCATCAAGGGAATCCTTGTTTACCTGCAGCATAAGAGGCAACAGCAGCTTAAGAAGCTCATCGTCTGCTGGTTTGACTTTCTCCAACACCTCCAGGATCCAGGTCAAGTATTCATGTCTTTCCAACATACCATCCTGCAACAAAACAGGGCTGCAAATTAAAATGGGCTCACCTTTGATCAGTTGTGGTCATTTTTCAAGCAAGCAACTTAAGATCCCAACAATTCATTAAACGTCCTTCACAGAGTATTTGCACTTGTAGCAGCAGTGAGAATAGGGATGGAAGATGGCCAGCTTTCTCTCGTGATGCAAGCACAAGGGGAAAGAAAGTAAATAATACTGTAGAAATTATGACAATTATCAAAATTAAACCTTGCATAAAAGTGACATTTATCAAGATTAGCTTTAGCTGTCAAATGTACGTCAGAACATTCACTGAAATGGGTCATCTGCATCCAAGGACATGCTGGGGGCAGCCTGGTGCCAACAACTAACTAACATTAACCCTTATGTCTTTGGAATGTGGGAGGAAACCGGAGCCCTCAGAGAGTGCCTTTATTTATTAGTTATTTACTGGCATACAGCACAGAATTAACCCTTCCAGCCCTTCAAACCCCGCTGCCCCGTAACCCCCGACTTAATCCTAGCCTAATCATGGGGCAATATACAATGGCCAATTAATCTACTAACTGGTACACCTTTGGAATGTTGGGGGGGGTGAAACTGGAGGACCCAGAGGAAACGCAAGCAGTAACAGGGAGAACATACAAACTCCTTACAGGCAATGGCAGGAATTGAACCCAGGTCACTGGAACTGTAAAACACTGCGCCAACTGCTACGCTACTGTGCCACTCCAACTTTAACAATGTTAGTTATCCATAAGGTGCTAAAATTACACAGGTCTTACAGTAAAATGCTATCCATCCAAAGGACTAATCAGGTTTGTCTTTTTGTAGATGCTGCCTGACCTGCTGCATATTTCCAGCATTCTGTTTATTTCAGATTTACAGCTGCTGCAGTATTTTGCTTCAATTCTACTCTAAGGGCTATATGAACTGACGGGACCAGATAGTGTAGATGCTGGAATTTGGAGACACAAATAATGTACTGGAAAAGTCCAGCAGGTCAAGCAGCATATGTGGGCAAGGAGGTGGGCCAAGGAAATGTCAGCATTTCAGGTTGAAGCTCTGCATCAGAACTATTTGAATAGATACTTTTCCTATGGAGTGTTTGCTCTTGCACTCCATTCAGCAGCGAGATTACCTGACCCAAGTTACCAAAGAAAAATCACAGAACGGTGGAAGAATAGGAAATACAACAACTACCTCACACTCAATGACATCAGCTCCAAGGAAATGATAGTGAACTTCAGGAAAGTGAAGTTGGCAGAAAACACATTGAGGGATTCAGCAGTGGAAAGGGTGACTAGCTTCATGCTCCATGGTGTCAGCCTCTCAAAGGATGCAACTTGGGTCCAACACATTGAAGTAGTCACGAAGAAGGTACACTGGTGGCTCTACTTCATTAGTTGCAGGAGACTTAATATGTCATCAAAGATTCTCGTAAATTTCTATAGGTACATGAGGAGACCATTCTGACTAGTTGCATCACAGCTTGATGTGCATTGTCCAGTGCACACGATCAACAGAGACTGCAGAGTGTTGCAGAAAACTCCAGCTCCATCACATACACAAGCCTCAAGAAGGCAGCATTGATCATCAAGGACAGTCACCATCTGAGACACGCCTTCTTCGCATTATCATCCTGGAGGGTGCACAGAAGCCTGAAGACCCACATTCAGTGCGTCAGAAACAGCTTCTTCCCCCCCGCCAGCAGATTTTCTGAATGAACGCTATCTCGTTATTCCATTTTTTGCACTATTTATTTTGTAATATTATGTGAACGGCATTATTATTTCAGAAGATACGTCCGGGGACCAGCACGCAAGTGCCACTACAAAGAAGGCACAGCAACGCCTTTACTTCCTTAGAAAGTTTGCGCAGGTTCAGCACGTCTACTAAAACTTCAAAAAACTTCTATAGATGCACAGTGGAGATTATCCTGACTGGCTGCATCATGGCCTGGAATGGAAACACCAATGCCCATGAAAGGAAAATCCTATAAAAGTAGTGAATACACTCAGCTCAACACACAAAAAGCCCTCCCCACAATTGAGCCCTAACACAAGAAAGTGGTATCAAGGACCCGACCATCTAAACTATGCTCTTTTCTCACTGTTGTCATCATAAAGGAGGTACAGGGACGTTAGATCCCATCCACCAGGTTCAGGTACAGTTATTATCTTTCTCCGGTCCTGTTCACCCTGTACACATCTGACTTCCAATATAACTCGGAGTCCTGCCATGTGCAGAAGTTCGCTGATGACACGGCCATAGTGGGGTGTGTCAGGAATGGACAGGAGGAGGAGTATAGGAAACTGATACAGGACTTTGTGATATGGTGCAACTCAAACTACCTGCGTCTCAATGTCACCAAGACCAAGGAGATGGTGGTGGACTTTAGGAGATCTAGGCCTCATATGGAGCCAGTGATCATTAATGGAGAATGTGTGGAGCAGGTTAAGACCTACAAGTATCTGGGAGTACAGTTGGACGAGAAGCTAGACTGGACTGCCAACACAGATGTCTTGTGCAGGAAGGCACAGAGTCGACTGTACTTCCTTAGAAGGTTGGCGTCATTCAATGTCTGCAGTGAGATGCTGATGATGTTCTATAGGTCAGTTGTTGAGAGCGCCCTCTTCTTTGTGGTGGCGTGTTGGGGAGGAAGCATTAAGAAGAAGGACGCCTCACGTCTTAATAAGCTGATAAGGAAGGCGGGCTCTGTCGTGGGCAAAGTACTGGAGAGTTTAACATCGGTAGCTGAGCGAAGGGCGCTGAGTAGGCTACGGTCAATTATGGAAAACCCTGAACATCCTCTACATAGCACCATCCAGAGACAGAGAAGCAGTTTCAGCGACAGGTTACTGTCGATGCAATGCTCCTCAGACAGGATGAAGAGGTCAATACTCCCCAATGCCATTAGGCTTTACAATTCAACTGCCAGGACTTAAGAACTTTTTTTTTTAAAGCTATTATTAATGCTTTTTGAGTTAGTGATTTAGATGCATATCATATTATTACTGAGTTAAGTATTGTATGTAAGGAGTTTTTGCTACAACAAGTGTATGGGACATTGGAAAAAATGTTGAATTTCCCCATGGGGATGAATAAAGTATCTATCTATCTATCTATCTATCAACCAGCATACTCCTGAACCAGAATGAATAACTTCATTCACCTCAACTCTGAGCTGACTCCACAACCAATTGACTCACTTTCAAAGACTCAACAACTCATATTCTCAGCATTATTTACTAACTTCTTATTTCTGTGTGGATTGAGTTCAAGAGCTGAGAGGTAATGTTACAGCTATATAGGACCCTGGTCAGACCCCACTTGGAGTACTGTGCTCAGTTCTGGTTGCCTCACTACAGGAAGGATGTGGAAACCATAGAAAGGGTGCAAGGATGTTGCCTAGATTGAGGAGCACGGCTTATGAGAATAGGTTGACTGTACTCAACCATTTCTCCTGGAGCGACGGAGGATGAGAGGTGACCTGATAGAGGTGTACAAGATGATGAGAGGCATTGATCATGTGGATAGTCAGAGGCTATTTGAAATGGCCAACACGAGAGGACACAGTTTTAAGGTGCTTGGAAGTAGGTACAGAGGAGATGTCAGGAGTACAGAGGAGATGTGAGAGCTAAGTTTTTATTTTACACAGAGAGTGGTGACTGTGTGGAATGGGCTGCCAGTGGCGGTGGTGGAGGCGGTTGCAATAGGATCTTATTAGATCCTCTGAATGGGCAATGAACCAACACATGAACACTACCTCCTTACTTTTTGCACTATATTTTTCCCCACCCCTTATGGGTGGTGTGATTGTATATTTTTCCTTCAATCTCAGGTCCTCTACAAGAGGCCTGGGAGCTTGAGGGTTCGGCGCAGTATCCTTGCTGTTCCTAGTAGCACACTCTTCTGGACCGAGATCTCAGACGTTGTTCCTGGGATTTGTTGGAGCCACTCTCCCAGTCCAGGTGTCACAGCTCCAAGTGCTTCTATGAACACCAGGATTACTCTGGCTTTAACTTTCCACGTCCTTTCTTATCTGCTCTTTCAAGCCCTGGTATTTCTCCAGCTTCTCACATTCTTTCTTCCTGATGTTGCTATCATTTGGGATTGTCACATCTATTACTATGGCTTTCTTCTGTTCCTTGTCCAGAATTACTATGTCTGGTTGGTTGGCCAGTACCTGCTTAACAGTTTGTATTTGGAAGTCCCACAAGTTTTTAGCTCGGTCATTCTCCACTACGTTCTCGGCTGTTTCCCATTTGGACTTAGGAATATCCAATCCACAAAGCACAAATGTTCCTGTACACAATTCCTGCAGCTTAGTTGTGCCGTTCAGTGTTTGCCGTCCCTGTCTGCATCTTGCACCCTACTACTATAAGCTGGATTGTATCAGTGGATTTCTTGCACAGTCTGCATCTTAGGTTTTATCTGGTGTGACCCCTGCTTCTACTGTTCTTGTGCTCAGGTTCTGTTCATGTGCAGCCATGAGCAATGTCGCTGTGCTGTCCCTCAGCACTGCCTTTTCCAGCCATTGGTAGGACTTTCTTATCTCAGCCACCTCTGATATCTGGTGATGGTACATCCCGTGCACTGGCTTGTCCTGCCATAGTCTCTGGTCCTCTGGCTCTGCTTCACCCACTTCCATTTCCATATCCCCTGCCTGCACTCTGAGGTATTCTCCTAGCAGGTCGCCCTTAGGGGGCATCTTCCTCACATACTTGTGCACGTTTCACATTTCTTCCAGGACTGTGGCCTTGACAATTCCAAGTCTCCGTCCTCCTTCATTCCGTGGGTGTACAGTTGTTCAATGTTGAATTTTGGATGGAATCATGGATGTATTGTTAGTAGTTCCAGGTCTTGATGTCAGCAGCTTCCAGTTCATTCATTGGCCAGCAGACTATTGTGGCTGGGTATCTGATGACTGGTAGGGTGAATTTGTTGATGGTTCCTATCTTGTTCTTCCCATTCAGCTGGCTTTTAGGACCTGTCTCATTCTTTTGAGGTACTTGTATGTTGCAACCTTCCTTGTGTCCTCATCATGGCTTCCATGCATGTGCAGGACCCTCAGGTATTTGTAGCTGTCCTGTACATTTGATATGTGGTCTTCAGGTAACTCGGCTCTTTCAGTCTTTTCTCTACCATCAAGCCGCACATACAGTGACACTATAAAGTTTGTGAACCCTATAGAATTTTCTCTATATCTGCATAAATATGACCTAAAATGTGATCAGATCTTCAGGTAAATCCTAAATCTAGATACAGAGAACCCAGTTAAATAAATAATTCAAAACCATTATACTTGTTCATTTATTTATTGAGAAAAATGATCCTATACTACATGTATTTGTTGAAAAATGTATGAGAACCTTTGCTTTCAACAACTGGTGTGACCTCCTTGTACAGCAATAACTTCAACCAAATATTTCTGGTAACTCGAGTGAATCTGCAGATGCTGGAAATAAATAAATAAAAACACAAAATGCTGGCAGAACTCAGCAGGCCAGACAGCGTCTATGGGAGGAGGTAGTGACGACGTTTCGGGCCGAAACCCTTCATCAGGAGTGAAATAACATGGGATGGTCGAGGGGGGATATGAAGTGGGGGGAGGGATGAAGTTGGGTTTCGGCACTATGTCGTCACTACCTCCTCCCATAGATGCTGTCTGACCTACTGAGTTCTGCCAGCATTGGGTGTTTTTATTTCTGGTAACTATTGATCACATTGGCTAGGAGGAATTTTAGGCCATTCCTCCTTACAAAACTGCTTCAATTCTGAGATGTTGCTGAACTGCTTCAACTCTGGGATGTTGGTGGACTGCTTGCTTCAGGTCTTCCTACAACAGTTCTATAGGATTAAAGTCAGGACTTTGTCTCGTCACAACAAACCAAGAATTTTCTTTTTTTAAAAGCCATTCTGTTGTTGATTTACTCTTGTTGCATGATTCAACTTCTATTAAGCTTCAGGTGACAGACTGCTACCCTAACATTCTCCTATAAAATGTCTTGATACAATGTTGAATTCATTGTTCCCTCAACAATTGTAAGCTGTCCAGGCCCCGAGGCAGCAAAGCAGCCCCAAATTATGATGCTCCTTCCACCGTGCTTCACAGCTGGGATGTGGTTTTGGTGTTGTTGTGCAGTGCCCTTTTTTCTCTAAATACAGCAATGTGTATTGTAAGTTCAACTTCTGTCTCATCTGTCCACAGGGCATTGTCCCAGTAGAGTTGTAGAGCATCCAGATGCTTTTTTTTTTGCGAACTTGAGAAGTACAGCAATGTTTTTGTTTGGAGAGCAGTGGTTTCTACCGTGGTGACCTTCCATGAACCCCATTCTTGTTCAGTCTTTTTCTTAAAGTGGACACATGAACAGAGACTTTAGCAAGTTCTAGAGATCGCTGCACATCTTTTGCTGTTACCCTTGGGTTCTTTTTCATTTCCTTCAGCATTACACATTGTGCTCTCTGCAGGACAGTCATTCCTAGGGAGAGTAGCAATAGTACTGAGTTTCCTCCATTTGTAGACAATTTCTCTTACTGTGGACTGATGAACACTCAGGTCTTTAGAAATGCTTGCGTAGCCTTTTTCAGCATGATGCATCTCTACAATTCCTCTTCTAAGGTCCTCTGAAAGTTGTTTCTTAAGAAGAGCAAGCTAGGGCAGGACACATCTACAACCCACACCTCCAATCTCATCACATTGACTGGAATACCTGACTCCAAATAGCTTTTGTAGAAGGCATTACCCTAGAGGTTCACATAATTTTTCCAACAAATACATGTAATATTGGATATTTTTTCTCAATAAATAAATGAACAAGAATAATGCCTTTTGGTGTTATTTATGTAATTGGGTTCTCTTTATCTAGTTTTAGGGCTTACATGAAGATCTGATTACATTTTAGGTCACATTAAATAGAGAAAATTCTACAGGGTTCACAAATTTTCTAGCACCACTGTAGATATGTTGTTGTTGAGTGCTGTCGAGTCTTCATTGTCTCATGGTGACCATATGGATGGTGTAGTTGTCCATAGGGCTTTTGTGGCAAGATACGGACCTAGCTGAATTCAAACTCAGGATCATCTGCCTCGGTCCAGTGCTGATGCCACTACACCATCAGCTGGCCCATATAAACATATATTTTACTGTAATTTATAGTTTTGCTATGTATTGCACTGTGCTGCTGATACAACACATTTCACATCATATGTCAGGAATAGCAAACCTGATACTGGGGAGTCAATGCACCTTTCCAGCCATTCTCCATACCCACAGCATGGAGCTTTGGATGTGAATGGAGCTGACAAGAGTATTGAAAGTTCATCGTTATTTCCCTTAAGACCGAGGCAATTTCTGGGATGCAAAACCTAGAGAGAAACTGGAATGATTAAGAGCAAGATGTGAAGCCAGACTCGTGACTTTAAGGCAAAGATACCTGATTGCGCAAATTCTGTCATGTTAATAGTCCCATCCACATTACCCCACAAATAGACTGTCAGACTTCAGTCCATAATTAGAGGTGAAATGCATGCATTCTGTCGGAATAGCACAATTTAATACCAACAGTAATTTTGTGCACATCAGAATGTCTATCAGTGAATATAACTGGATTTAAGCAGAAGGTATTCAGTAAGCCAGGCATCAAATAGAGGAAGAAAGGGTTAATGCTTCAGGCTGACAGCCCCTCAGAGGAATAAAACTTTCAAAACTCCAGGGAACCAATGACCATTCCTTGGGCTTTTTAAACATGCAGACATTCTGCATGGCTCATCATGCAAAGGGGTGGTCCGTTAATTCCCTGATTTTCACTTCACAAAGCAAGAATATTATTGACGAAACCTCTAAAGCAGAATTAGGCCACGTTTAATGTTGGCATGGTCACATTGTGTCTTCGGTTGACTCATAGCCAAGGGCTGCATAGAGGGGTGGATGGATTGAAAAAGGTTTTTTTCTCCCTGTTTGTTGGCTCAGAGGCAAATTTAAAGATTTTACTTATGCAAGTGAGAACAATGAGGGATTGTGGTTGTAATCCAGGAACCTTTAAAATCTATGGAAATTGAATCTATACCTGCATAATATTACAAACCAACCCATTTCAATACTCAATGTAAAACAGACAAGTTTCTGAAGCAGACAGAATGGAGACTATAGATGCTGGAGATCTGGAAACTACACACACACACACACAAACACTGGAGAAACTCAGCAGGTCAGGCAGCATCTATAGATCAAATGGAGGTAGAGAGGATGTTTCCTATAGTGGGGGAGTCTAGAAGCAGAGGGTACTGCCTCAGAATAGAGGGATGTCAATTTAGAACTGAAATAAGGAGGGATTTATTTAGCCAGGGAGTTATGAATCTGTGGAATTCATTGCCTCAGACAGCTGTGGAGACAATGTAATTGGGTATATTTAAAGTGGAGGTTGATAAGTTCTTGTTTAGTAAGGTGTGAAAGGTTACAGGGAGAATGGGGTTGGGAGGGATAATCAGCTATGATGGAGCAGACTCAATGGGCCGATAGGCTTAATTCTGCTCCTATATCTTACGGTCTTACCTATGGAGGGCAACAAACAATTATAGTTTCGGGTCAGGACACTTCATCAGTTTCTTGTGCAGACTTTGATGCACGTGCCACTAACATCCTGAAGCCCAACATAAATACATAAATAAAATCAACATTACTTTCAAATTCCACTGGGCTTATTTTATATCATCAATGTTTATGTTTAAAAAGGTCAGGTGGTGCAGGACAAGATGTAAAAATAGAGTATTTTACAACACGCATCATTGAAGGAACCATATGTAATGCAGGAAAGTGAGAACCAATGAAAGAACTGAGAGCTTTTCCTTGAAAATAGAGCTTGCAATTCAGAATCTATCCAATGAATCGCTCCACCACCATCACAACAACTCCACAAAGTACTGTTCAAACAAATATATCTTGGCAAAAGTAAACCCAACCGAAAAAGAGAAACAGATTGGGCGTTAATAATAATTCTTTGTTAACGGATCAGTTCTGAAAAGGGGAAGTGAAGCCAACACTCCTCCGTTAAGCCCCATTTACTTGACAGCTGTGAATTTCCAATGACATCCCCTTTTACGCTGCAGAAACTGCTCTCATGTGACAAGGGCTCCTGCTGAAATTTAATCGACACCATTCACATTGCCGGGAAAAATTCCCCAGCACTAGTGAGGGGAAAAAAAATAACCCGCATAAAAAGCCAAAATTGTAACTTCGATTTTTGGCATCACTGGTGGAGGGAGACAGTTTTTGGCAACAGGCACTCTGTGACAGCAGAAAGGTAATAGTGCGATCATTTTTCATTGCCATTCAAAGGGTAATACACCATCTTTGAGCCCTAAACTTCAAGGTCCAAGTCTCATCTCAAAACTTGAGTACAAAATATTATAGGAGCACATTAATGCTGTAACCTAGGGAGACTCCATAAGTCTTTGAGGCATAGTAGGAGAATCAGGCTATTCGACCCATCGAGTCTGCTCCAGCATTCCATCATGGCTGATTTATTATCCCTCTCAACCCCATTCTCCTGCCTTTACCCCATAACCCTTGATGCTCTTACTAATCAAGAACCTATCAATCCCCACTTTAAATATATCCAATGACTTGGCCATCGGAACCTGTGCCAGGGGCACTGGCATAGAGATGGGATTTTAAACAAAGACTGCACGGGCAGTCTTTGAAATCTAAGGAAGGAGAATGATGCATTGTCTTCCCAATGAATGGAATTAAAATGCAGATAGAAAGCAAAGTATAGTATCTGGAACTGCTCCCACCATTTCTCCGGGAGTCGCTACACAGTAAAGATCCTGCCCACTGCGCTAACTAGATGGACAAAATCAATACTACAAGTGGGGAACATGGCTTTGGCCACCATGAAGAAACGGACTTTCCCCGAGGTCGACCCAGGATAGGAGTAGTCAGCTGTAGGATCACTTAAATTCCCTGCATACACTCAATGGCTACTTTATAAGGTACCTCAAGTACCTAAAAAAATGGCTTCTGACTGCATGTCTCTGATCTTCTGCTGATGTAGTCCATCCACTTCAAGGTTCAATGTGTTGTATGTTCAGAGATGCTCTTCTGCATATCACTATTGCAACACACAGTTATTTGAGTTACTGTCACCTTCCTGTCAGCTTGAACCAGTCTGGCCATTCTCCTCTGACCTCCATCACTAACAAGGCGTTTTCACCTACAGAATTGCCACTCCCCGGATGTTTTGCTTCATTTTTCGTGCCATTCTCTCTAAACTCTAGAAAATATTGTGTGTCACAATCCCAGAAGATTAGCAGTTTCTGAAATACTCAAACCACCCGATCTGACACCAACAATCATTCCACACTCAAAGTCACTTAGATCACATTTCCCCCCCTAGTCTGATGTTTGGTCTGAACAACAACTGAACCTCCTGACCATGAATGCATGCTTTTATGCATTGAGTTGCTTCCATATGATTGGCTGATTTACAGTGGCAACTGAGAGTGTATTCCTCTGCCTGTATATACACAATGAGAATGTGGATTCATGGCTGAAGATCCTCACCACTACGTTTAGGGCTTTAGTGGGGATATTTGGAAAGAACATGCTTTGACCTCAGTGATGGACCTGCCAACATTGTTATTGTCAAGAAGTTGCTGAATTTCATGTGCTCTCACCGTCCACCATCTGTTCTTTCAATCATGGGCAGCTTTGCAGGACCTTACTCTTCTAGAGCCTACAAAATTCCAGGGAACTGAGGTCCTTGTAATTCATCAGTTCCTCAGTCATTCTCAAATCAGTCCTGGTTCCTCTTGGTTGAGAAGCTACAAGTCTTCTCATAGCTGTCAGTGGTGGTACACCTCAGGACAGAATGTGCGCTAATGATACTTTGTAGCTCGAGTGTACCGAAGTATGACAGTCGTTTCTGAGGTACTTTATGGGGTCCTTAGCAGCTCGGACTTTGCTTCTATTTCAGACTTCCGATAATTTCCCCCACTTCTCTATTTTTCCATTCCCCATTCTGATTCACCTCTCACCCCAACTTTTCTTCTCACCTGCCCATCACCCTCTGGTTCCTCTCCTCCTTCCTCGCGTGGGCCACTGTCTTCTCCTATCAGATTCTTCCTTTTTCAGCCCTTTACCTTTTCTACTTATCCCTTCCCCACTTCCCCTCACCTGATTTCACCTAACACCTGCCAACTTGTACTCATTCCCCTCCTCCACTTCCCCACACCTTCTTATTCTGGCTCCTATCCTTTCCTTTCCTGTCCTGATGAAGGGTCTTGGCCTGAAACGTTGAATATTTACTTCTCTCCATAGGTGCAGCCCTGACCTGTTGAGTACCTCCAGCATTTTGTGAATGTCCACTCAGACCTTCCAGGTTTGGGGCACACCCGCTGATGACCATAAGAAGGAGATAAAAGAGACTGCAGTTGCTGGGATCTGGAGCAAAATTTAGGCGCATGAACCAACTCAGCAGGCCGGACAGCGTTTGTGGAGCAAAGAGATGGTTGAAGTTTGGGATCGAGACTCTGCATCATGACTGAGAGGGTAGAGGGAGATGGTTAGCACAAAGAACAGGAGGGGTTATGCAGGGGCTGGCAGATAATAGGTGGAACGAGGTGAGGAGGGGGATGATGAGCAGATGAAGGCAAAGTCCTTAGGAGTTTGTGGAGATACTGCATGACTCTAAAACTTTGACAAATTTCTATAGATGTGTAGTGCAGAGTATATTAACTGACTGCATCACAGGCCGGTGTGGAAACACCAATGCCCTTGAATGGAAAATTCTACAAAAAGTAACGTTTACAATCCAGTGCATCATGGGTAAAGCCCTCCCCAGCACTAAACATATCTACAAGGAAAGCAGCATCTATCATCAGGAACCCCCACCACCCAGGACATCTCTCTTCTTGCTACTACCATCAGGAAGAAGGTACAAGAGCCTCAAGAGTCACACCATCAGGTTCAGGAACAGTTATTACCCCTCAACCATCAGGCTCTTGAATCAAAGTGAATACCTTCACTCAATTTCACTTGCCTCATCATTGAAATGTTTCCACAATCAATGGATTCACTTATAAGGACTCTTCGTCTCACGTTCTCAATATTTATTGCTTATTTATTATCATTTCCTCTTTCTGTATTTGCACAGTTTATTGTCTTTCACACGTTGGTTGAACATCCTAGTGGGGTGATCTTTCATTGATTTTATTATGATTACTGCTCTATAGATTTATTGAGAATGCCCACAAGAAAATGAACCTCAGGGTTCCATATGGTGACACACAGGTACTTCAATAATAAATAAATTTACTTTGAACTTAATTTTTGAGAGATAGAAAGTAGATGACTGTGATGTGCTTATGCTCCTTATAGTCAACTGTTCACCTCTGTTCACAGTGGAAATTGCTGACAGCAGACCAGTTCAGGCTTAATGAAGCAAACGCAGAGTTCCCCGTCCAGTTTGTCTTGCCAGTAAAAGATGCCCCCAGCACCTTGCATATTAAACTGGCCATCTCCTGCCCATCAGATTGCCAGGATAATGATGCCAAGGTACTTGCACATCCCAAAAGGTAGCATTTAAGTCCATCGGTGTTGGGATGATCCACAAGGCTCCCAAAATTATGGCTTTCCATATTGTGAAAGTTATCCATGTGTGGATTCCTTTAGCATGAAATAGTTATTTCAAACCAGTTTATCATACAGGTTTTCCATCGTCTGCAATATCACATTAAATATGACCCGCAGCCAAGGTTTGTAAGGGTTGCATTAAGTCAGCAGCAGACATTTTGAATGAACCCCAGTCTATTTTCCGGAACAAAACTTCCATCACCGAGTCTCCTCACCAAAACAGGGGCATCATTGCAAGATGATTGGAGGGAAGTATATGGTAGGATATTATACAGAGAGCAGACTGCGTGCGTGGACAGCCTTGACAGAACCATTACGGGCATTCAAGAGACACTTAGATAGGCACATGGATGATAGAAAAATGGAGGGCTATGTGGGAAGCATTAAGTTGGTTTTAGAGCAGGTTAAAAGGTCGACAAATGTCGTAGGCTGAAGGGCCTGTACTGTGCATAATGTTCTACGTTCTATGATTCTGCTTCTGTTCCCGTGGATGCAGCCCGACTGCTGAATACTTCCATCTGTTCTTATTTTGTTTTAGGCTTCCAGCATCTCCACTTTTTGTTTTGAACATTCATCATGGAGCAGACATACGGCCTTTCCGTATCCAGCCGACTCAAGCGATCTACAAAGCTTTGCACCCAGAAGTTCAGAGGAGTGAATCAACTCAGACTCCAGGGATTACAGGGGAACACAGAAAATAAATTAGCACCTCACAATATGCAAGAATTTAATTGGGATATTCATAAGGTTAAGTCCCAGGTGACCAAAGAAAATTTCCATTACTCAAGCCTAATTTTAATAGCAGATACACATTAAATCTTAAAACTATCCTTAACAATCTTAATACATCAATCATACAAAATTTTGAATCATAGAACAGTTAATATTTTTTTTTAAAAAGGGGAAGGAAGATAAATGAAGTGAATGGGCAACATGGTAGAGCAGCGGTTAGCATAATGTTATTACAGCATCCGCAACCCAGGCTTTGGTGTCGGGAAGACACAAAGACACAGCTTACAGACCCACTGCTTCACAGCTCCATCAACTCAACCACAATCCCGATCTCCCAACTTCATATGCTCTCACTGGGACCACGTGGATTGTCTCTGGGAGCTTTGGTTTCCTCCCACATTCCGAGACCGGTGGGTAATTAGTCAACTGGCTAATGCAAGTTGCACCAAGCCTGGAACTGAACAATAGATTCTGGGGGCGGTGGGGGTAGAGGTTGGAATTAAAGAGAATGAGTGAAAAGTAAGTGGACGAGTGAACGTATGTGCTTGCGATCGGTAAGGTCCGAGGGCCCTGCATCCGTTTTGTGGCTCTACAGGCCATGGTATTTTGGATCCAAAACCGGCTCAGTGGCAGGTGGCAGAGGGTATGATTGACATGACTTTCCATCATGATGCTGCCCGATGGGGGTTTTGGGTGGTTAAAGATTGTGAACACAATTAAACAGCTACACAGATTTCCTGTGAAGAGACATTCTGCACTAAAATCTGCAGTGATAAGACCACTAGACATAGGAGCAGAATTAGACCATTCAACCCCATTGAGTCTGCTCTACCATTCCATCATGTCTGACGAACTATCCCACTCAACCCCATTCTCCTAACTTCTCCCCGTAATCTCTGATGTCCTGACTATTCAAGAAACCTATCGACCTCTGCTTTAAATATTCCCAATGACTTGACCTCCAGAGCCATCCGTGGCAACAAATTCCACAGATTCACCACTTCTGGCGACACAAATTCCTCCCCATCTCTGTTTTTAAGGGACATCCTTGTATTCTGAGGCTGTGCCCTCCAATGCTAGACTCCCCCACTGTAGGATACCATGGGTTCCAGCTGCCAGGGACACCTACTGTTCATTACTGACACTCTTTCAGGGCAACGCTTCCTTGACACAGGTGCTCAAGTGAGTGTGCTGCCAGCGTTGCCAATTGATGGAAGACAAAGCGCGATGAAACCTTGCTGGAGGTCGCCAATGACAGCAGGATCCAGACTTACGAGACCTGATGGGTGACACTCTGCTTCAGTAGGCGACGTTACACGTGAGACTTTGCCCTATCTAAAGTGCCAAGACCTCTGCTCAGTTCAGATCTCCCGTGTGCCCAAGGACTATTAGTTCATCTTAAGAACTTCCAGCTTGTGGATGTCAAGGACTTTGGGTCGTTACCCAGTAAGTTCACAACAACGACTCTGTCAAGCGCGTGCACCAGCTCATATGAGTTTACTGGACTGCTGGGTGAATTCCCAAACCACACCAAGCTCACATTCTCCACTACAGTCACAAAACATGGCCCTCATTTCCACAACTGGCATTCCAGTCCATGCCCACGAGGGCAGACTGGACCCAGAAAAGAAGGCGACCCTGAAGGCTGAGTTGGCCAACATGGAAAGACATGGCATTGTATACGGGTCAAATAGCCCCTGTATAGTGTGCTTAAAGGCACTGTCCCTAATCACATACTTGACTGGTCAGCAGACACGACCAGGGCACAAGCTTTTTCCAACGTGACCCTACTGGCTCACGTGCTCCTCAACACACCCATAGCCATTACTACTGATGCTTCAGACTATGCTGTGGGTGCTGCGCGCGAACAGTTGGTCGGAGATGTGTGGCAGTCGCTCACCTTATTCAGCCAGCCGTACCGTCCCCCCGAAAGGAGGTACAGCACGTTTGACCGTGAGCTCCTCAGCTTTTATCTGGCTGTCAGCCAATTTTGTTTTCTTCTAGAGGGTCACGATTTCACAGCGTTCGTTGATCACAAACGTGGCTCGTATACACGATGGCCAAAATATTAGACACTTGGTCTGCAGAGCAGCAACACCAACTAGCCTACATATCAGAGATCAGAAATGGTACACAATATAACAAAGGGAAAAATAATGCTGTGGCTGATTGCCTCCCACAGCCAGTCGCTGTGGCCGTACACACAGGGGTTGACTATGCCAGCATGGCAGCCAACCAAGCTACTGACCCAGAGGTCCAGGCTTACGGAACAGCAGTCACAGACCTGCGGTTGGCTAATATTAAGTGCGGGGAAGGTATAGGTTTCTCTCCTGTGCGATGTCTCAACTGGTCATCCTCGCCCCACAGTGCCCGCAAACTGGATGCAGATTGTACATGCCCACTCACATTCGGGGTGGAGAGTCTCGAAGGAACTGGTTGCACTAAAGTTTGGGTGGCACAGCCTTAGAAAGGATGTGCGTGATTGTACTGCAGCCTATGTGGAGTGCCATCAGGCAAAATTTAACCATCGTGTTCTGGTGCCATTGGCACCTTTTGAGGTCCCTGAGCGACGGTTTGACCACGTCAATGTAGACATTGTTGGTCCTCTTCCCTCCTCCCGCAGCTTCAGGCATCTCCTTTCTATAGTAGACTGTAAAACCAGGTGTCAGATATTGTCCCTCTAGCATCAACAACAGTCGCAGATATGGCTCGGGCGTTCATCAGTACCTGGGTTGCTTAGCTTGGCACCTGATTGGATATTTCCTCTGACAACGGTCCCCAATTAATTTCAGATCTCTGAGCTGAGATGGCACAGAACTTTGGTGTTAGGCTACATCACCCCAAGGCGTATCACCCACAGCCCAATGGTCTATGTAAGCCGCTTCACTGCTCCTTAAAAGCCACGGGCTTCCCTGACTGATAAGCGTTGGCATGATTGTCTCCCATGGGTCCTGCTGAGGATCAGAACAGCTCCAAATGAGGGCCCGCAGACATGAGTTGGCATACGGGCAGCTGTTACGAGTGCCAGGTGATTTTATTCCTGATACCACAACTGCCCGGCCAAGCCTCTCAACAGCATTCACCCTCCTCAGTAAATTCAATACCTTTGCACATATTCCTATGCCCATCATGGCATACAGCACTCTTAGGTCCCTGTTGACCTACATTCTGCCTCGTATGTTTTCGTCCGCCATGATGCATACCAACGTCCCCTTAGGCCCCCTTACCATGACCCATTCCGCACTTTGGAACAGAGAGAAAAGACTTTTACCATTGATAAAAGGCTGAATGTCTTGCGGTAAATTGCCTTAAACCAGCCCAGCAAGATTTGGAGTGATTCTGCAACCATGCCCCTGCTGTCACAACATGATCATGTCAACACACCTCCGGGCGAGCCAGAGGCCTCTGCTGTATCTCCATCCACGGAACGTAGGACGCGAGCTGGGCGGCTCATCCGAGCTCCGGACAGGCTCCCAATGCCGGCCTCAGTGAATTCTGGGAAGGGGTGGGGCTGTGTAGGCTAATGTAATTGGTGGAAACGTGTATAATTCACGGACACTGAAATTGGACTGGGGTTCCCTTTAAGAGGCTGCTCTGGCGTGATAACATAATTACATAAAGTTGCTTTTTACCACGCTTTGTGTTCAGGTTTTGGGATACAAAAATGAGTTGTTAAGGTTTTTCCTGAAACATGAAATGTCTCTGCTATTTTTATTTGTGAAAACCTACAACTCTATCTAGGCCTTTCAATGGGTCAAAGGTTTCAAAGAGATCCACTCTCATCTCATTTCACCACCCTGTCCGCTGGTCATAGAAGGACATAAAAGTTGATTAAATTCCACACACTAAATAACAATTAATTTCCAAATGTTGACAGCCCTGCGTACTTAAAATCTAAAAAAGGTAATGGGATGCAGAAGTTTTTGAAATGCTAAGTTTTCACCAACTGATCTTTACAATGGAATAAGTTTATATATGTAATCCATGATGTTTCCTATGGTGGGAGAGTCTAAGACCAGAGGACACAGCCTCAGAATAGAGGGGTGTCTTTTAAAATGGAGATTAGGAGCAATTTCTTCAGACAGAGAATACTGAATCGGTGGAATTCATTGCCAAGGGCAGCTGTGGAGGCCAGTTCATTATGTATATTAAAGGCAGAGGCTGATGGATTCTTGATTGGTCAGGGTATGAAGGGTTACGGGGAGAAGGCAGGAGATTGGGGCTGAGAGGATAATTGGATCAGTCAGAATGAAATGGTGGAACAGGCTCGATGGGCCAAATGGCCTAATTCTGCTCCAATATATTATGGTAATATTGTCCCCTGGACAAGAAAGGGGGGCATAAAGACAGCCTGAGATAATTTTAAGAGATTTAGAAAGGAAACATTCAATCACATCATTAGCACTCCCAACTCAAAATCAAGCAGGTTCTAATCCCATGTAAAGAGGGTTAAGCACACACAGGAAAAAAAGGCAGACACTCCAGTGAAATACTGAGGGGATGTGACACGGCCAGAAATCTCGTCTGCTCTCTTAGGGTGTTGTGAAGCATCCCACAAACAAGAGCAGGGTGGTCATTCCTGGTCTCCTGACCAATATTTATCCCTCACAAATAAACTGTTTTCTATCAGTTCAGTCTATCCTGTACTATAATCGAACAACCACAAACTACACAAAAATAGTTATTTCAAGTATATTCCACTCCAGACATTGCTGCTTCTTGGATCTTGCTCTGCACCTTTTGGCTCACCTACCTATCCTGGCAGAGAAACTAATCTCCTGAATTCTGATACAGGTAACACAGCCCAAACATTGCAGGCATAAATGAATTTGAATAGTTTTATTTTAAGTATTAAATACAATGGCAAGCACTACTGTGTGGAAGGGTAAGGTGATCTGGAGACATATGGGGATGATGCACCACCTCCAGAGACACGTCCGACCTACCTGGAATGCGTAAAACGCCAGCTTCTCGTTGTATTCCCATTGCTTTATTGCTTGTTCCACATCAGGAGGCACTGGCGCTGTAGGCGGAGGACCTTGACCAGCAGGACCATGGTAATATTCAGCAATTTTGGCCAACTGCTCTCGGAGGTACCTTGTCAAAATCTGTGTCCATTCTGTGAAAGGAGGGGAGGGAAAAGAGGAACAAAATTATTCAAGGCAAGAGAAATATTTCAACTCAAAAGGCCCAATCCCATTTTATTTATGGTACCTGTTCTTGTTGTGTGGACATCACCAGCTCATCTAGAATTCATTGCCTATCCAAAATGCTCCTGAATGGAGTAAATGATCATCAAAGAGCCTTTCAAGATAAGAGCTCACTACATTAATGGCTCGGAGCAACAAAGGAGACAGGCTGGGCAAGGATGGCAGATTTTTTTTAAAATTTACCGTAGATTCCGGATTTTAAGCCGCTACTTTTTTCCCACATTTTGAACAGCTTTGAACTTTGCGGCCTTTAAAACGGAGCGGCTAATACATGATTTTTTTCATGCCGCCTCGTAAACATTTTGCCTCATAACAGTAGACCAATAAAATTGATGAGTAGTTCACAGAGGTCCAATGAAATTGTACGATAAATCAAGCGCACTTTCACAATTAAATTATTGTAAATCAGTCATTTGTACTCACCCTCATCAACATGGAAAACACTCGAAGAAAAGTATTGTGCTGCCTTTATGGCAGTTATTTAGTTTATAATATTTTCGCTTAGTAATTCATTTTCTAGTTAAAGTTAGAAGAGTTTTAACTATATTTGTTTTCTGTACTACATCGCGGGATGCTATGACGTCACACCCGGTTTCGCCGCGTCTTGTGGGAAAAATGCCGTTTGCGATAAACGGGAAGGAGGGAGGGAGCACATTACGCGAGCGGCTTTGGATCTGAGCGAACGCTGCTTTTAAATGCCGTTTGCGATAAACGGAAAGGAGGGGGGGAGCACATTACGCGAGCGGCTTTGGATCTGAGCGAACGCTGCTTTTAAGTTAAAGGCGATCAATAACTTTTCCTGGTAGGCTGCAGTATATATATTTTTTACCAGTCGTTAGGAGATATTGGAATGTTGTTCAGTAAAGAAGTATACGCAACGTATATTTAAAAGTAGCCGCGTTACGGGCACGGTTCGAAAAAAAGCATTTGCAATATGTATTTGTTTTTGTTACCATATGGATTTAATTAAAAGTTAAAAAATCCTCACGTGTAATATCTTTCTGTGTAAATATCTCATATTACAACGTGGGACACCTGCGGCCGAAAATCCGGTGCGGCCTAACATCCGGTGCAGCCTAAAATCCGGTGCGGCCTTTACAAGTAAAAAATTGATTTTATTTCTAAAATTAGAGCCAGCGGCTTTTAATCAGGTGCGCTCTGTAGTCCGGAATCTACGGTATTTATTTATTGAGATACAGGCCAGAAAAGGTCCTTCCAGCCCTTCGAGCCATGCTGCCCAGCAATCCCCTGATTTAATTCTAATCATGGGACAACTTACAAAATTTACAATAACCAATTAACCTACCAACTGGTTCGTCTTTGGACTGCGGGAGGAAACCGCAGCACCCGGAGGAAAACCACACAGTCACAGGGAGCACGTACAAACTCCTTACAGGCAGCGGCAGGAATTGAACCCAGGTCACCGGCACTGTAAATCGTTGTGCTAGCCACTGAGCTACCATGCCACCCTTCCTCATACGGCAATCCAATCAGGAGTTGGCCATTTGGCCGGTTGAGCCCGCTCTGCCATTCAATAAGATCACAGCTGATCTGACCATGGACTCAGCTTCACTTACTCGCCTTTCCTCGATAATCCTCAATTCCTCTATTAAGGCATCATCTACAGTATCTAACCATGGCTTTAATATATTCAATGAGGTAGCCTCTACTCTCTCTCTGCACAGATAATTCCAAAGTCACTACTCTCTGGGAAAAGGAATTACCCCTCATCTCCATCTTAAATCTATTCCCCCTAATCTTGATGTTATTTCCCCTACCAGCGGAAACAACTTTCTTGCCTCCATCTTATCCATTCTTTTCATAACTTTATATGTTTATGCAAGATCTCTCTTTCATTCTTCTGAAGTCCAGTGAGCATAGTCTCAGATGACTCAATCTCTCTTCATAGGCTAACACCCTTGCTTTTAAGTGCACGTGAACAAACTGTACTTAAAAAAAGAAGTAAAATTATACTATTGTGTGAAGAAATGGGATCACTAATCAGGAGACTTTGTAAGATTGCTGCATTAAGTGGATTAACAGAACACATTACTTTGATGGATGCAAAAATGTATTATGAATGAAGAAACTGTCTGCAGTTCTAATTCTGATGAGGTTTTCAGAAAGGGAAAACTCCGGCGATGAGGTACTTTATACATCCATTTGATTAAATCATGCAAAGTGTTATTTAAATCAGTACCATCAGCAAGATTTGCATAGAGTGCAAAAAAAACCAGCAAAAACATCTCATCGGCCAGGCTTGCATCATCAGTCAACCGACCAAAGAGAAGCAACAAGGAGGCAACATTTGTTTAGCACCTCAGGATGCACCAAATAGTTTGCCTCCACTGAACAATTTCTGAAGTCTCTTTGTTGTTGTGATGTGAGCAACGTACCTAATAGGGCAGCATGCAACCATCGTGGCGGGTGTAACACTATGACTGCCACGGCAACCAGGGCTCAATTCCCAGTGGATAAGCATGGGAATCAGTAGCATAGCTTTTTAACTTTTGCCCAGGGACCTCATGTATCCATCTGAAGAAGCACCAAATGCCTCCGTTTACACCTTTGAAATGAGGGAGGAAACTGAAGGGGACCCACGTGGAATAAAAGTGTATTTTCTAGAAGAGAAGAAAATTCAAAAATCTGAGGTGCAAAGAGACTTGGGAGTCCTCGTGCAGGATTCCCTGAAGATTAACTTGCAGGTTGATTTGGTAGCGAGGAAGGCACTCATTTCGAGAGGATTAGAATATAAAAGCAAAGATGCAATGCTAAAGCTTTACAACACATTAGTCAGACTGCACTTGGAGTATTGTGAGCCGTTTGGGCCCCTTATCTATAAAGAGATGTGCTGGCATTGGAGAGGGTCCAGATAAGATTCATGAGAATGAAATGATTCATGTATGAGGAGCATTTGATAGTTCTGGGCCTGTACTCGCTGTAGTATAGAATGAGGGAGGATCTCATTGAAGAACTAGACAGACTGGATGTGGAGAGTATGCTTCCTACAGTGGGGAAGAGTCTAGGATGAGATGGTACAACTTCAGAATAGAGAGATGTCCATTTAGAACTGAAATGAGAAGAAATTTCTTTAGCCAGGGGTGGTGAATCTGTGTGATTAATTGCCACAGACGTCTGTGGCTGCCAAGTCATTGAGTAAATTTAAAGCGGAGGTTGATAAGTTCTTGATTTGTAAGGGTTTCAAAGGTTATGGGGAGATTGCAGGAGAATGAACTTGAGAGGGATAATAAATCAGCCATGATGGAATGGTGGAGCGGGCTCCATGAGCTCAGTGGCCTATTTCTGCTGCTCTGTCTTATGTATTATTATATGGCAGAAAAGGGTTAAGGGGCCAAGTGGCCTGCTCCAATTGCACACATGCATAGTAACCCAACAGCGTTGAATCAGCTGATATTCAAAACACAAGCAAAATGCTGGGAAAAATAGAGCACTGTATCATACAATGATGCCAGTCCTGAACAGAAGAGTAAGCCAAATGCCATTTTCACCTTTCAAAGTTCAATAAATTTTATTATCAAAGAACATACAGTATATGTTACCATTTACAACCCTGAGATTAATTTTCTTGTGGGCCCATCGAGTCTCCTCCACTATTCCATTGTGGCTGATCCATTTCGCTCGCAACCCCATTCTCCTGCTTTCTCCCCATAACTGTTCATGCCTGACTAATAAGAAGCTGACAACCATTGCTTTAAATACACCCAACGGCCTAGCCCCCAAAGCCACCTCTGTCAACAAATTCCACATTCACCACCCTCTGGCTAAAGGAATTCCTCCTCATCTCCATTCTAAATGGACGCTCCTCTACTTTGAGGCCGTGCCCTCTGATCCTAGACTCCCCCACCAAAGGAAACATCCTTTTCAGATCAACTCGACCTAAGCCTTTCAACATTTGATAGGTTTCAATGAGATCCCTTCCTCCCCCATTCTTCCAAAATACAGCAAGTACAAACACAAGGCCTTCAATCGCTGCTCATATGATAACCCTTTCATTGCTTGTGAACCTCCTCTGAACTCTCACCAATGTTAGCAAATCCTTTCTTACATAAGGGGCCCAACCATTTGCCCATTCAGGAACAAGCATCCATACCCTTTCAACTACTTGCATTATGATTGGTCAGTGGAAGGGTAGATTTGGTATCCAACTGATTATATGCATTATGTGCTCCAATCTGCTGTAGTAAAGATCCTACATTGCTTCTGGATTAGAACAAGTCACTGAATCCCAAGACAGAGGCCCCAAGAGAAATTTAAAATTACTTCCCACAGAGATCCTCACCATATGACACAGAGGTAGAATTAGGCTATTTGGCCCATTCAGCCTGCTCCATCATTTAATCATGGCCGATCCTTTATTTTCCTCCTCAGACCCACCCCTGGCCTTCTCCCCATAACCTTTGATGTCATAGCCAATCAAGAATTAATCAAGCTTTGCCTTAAATACACCCAATGACCTGTCCTCCACAGCTGCTTGTGATAATAAATTCCACAAATTCACCTCCTTCTGACTAAAGAAATTTCTCTGCATCTGTTTTAAATGGACGCCCCTCAATCCTGAGGCCATGCCCTCTTGTCCTAGACCCTCCCACCATGGGAAACATCCTTTCCACATCTACTCTTTCTAGGCCTTTCAACATTCGAAAGGTTTCAATGAGATTCCCCTTATCCTCCTAAATTCCAGCAAGTACAGACCCAAGGCTACCATATGTTCCTCATATGATAACGCTTTCATTCCCGGAATCATCCCTGTGAACCTCCTCAGAACCCTCCCCAATGCCAGCACATCTTTTCTTAAATGAGGAGTCCAAAACTGATCGCAATACTCAAGGTGAGGCCTCACTAGTGCCTTATAAAGCCTCAGCATCACATCCCTACTCTTATATTCAAGACCTCTTGAAATGAATGCTAACATGGCACTTGTCTTCCTCACCACTGACTCTACCTGCAAGTTAACCTTTAAGATATTCTACACAAGGAGTCCCAAGTCCCTTTGCATCTCAGATTTTTGAACTTTCTTCCCATCTTGAAAATATTTCTTCTACCGAAGTGTAAGACTATGCATTTTCCAACATTGTATCTCATTTGCCACTCTCTTGCCTATTCTCCTAATCTGTCTAAGTCCTTCTGCAGCCTACCTGTTTCCTCAACACTACCTGCCCCTCCACCCATCTTCATATCATCTGCAAACTTGACAACAAAGTCATCTATTCCATCAGGGGTGTCAAACTCATTTTAGGTCACGGGCCGGATTGAGCAAAATGCAGCTTCATGCGGGCCGGATCGGTCGGACGCGTGCGAACGCAGCTTTCGTTGCCTCCGTTTTTTCAGCCTGCTCTCACGTGTCTCAGTCTCTGCTATAACCACAAAGTGTTTCAATTTACAAATTCCGTTTCTTATGAAGAAGACTGCCGAGCAAGACTGCCGAATAAACACTAAAAACCCTGAAAACCTGGTACCTGAATAAACTCAGCATTAGTCATATCATACGCCATAGGCGCTTCGATTACTGGGGCCAGCTTTAATAGTAATTAGATATTATCTCGCGGGCCAAAGATAATTCCACCGTGGGCCGGATTTGGCCTGCGGGCCTTGAGTTTGACATATATGATCTATGATATACATCATTATGATATACAGCATAAAAAGAAGCGGTCCCAACACCAACCCCTGCAGAGCAACACTAGTCACTGGCTGCCAACCAGAAAAGGATCCTTTTATTTCCACTTGCTGTCTCTTACCAATCAGCCAATGCTCTAACCATGCCAGTAACTTTCCAGTAATACCATGGGCTCTTAACATGGTAAGCAGCCTCACGTGTGGCACATCGTGAAAGGCCTCATGAAAATCCAAATATGCAACACTCACTGCATCCCCTTTATCTATCCTACTTGCAATCTCCTCAAAGAATTCCAACAGGTTTGCCAGACAAGATTTTCCTTTAAAGAAACCATGCTGACAAGATAATATCCTATCTTGCCCTATGTCACTAAGTACTCTATAACCTCGTCCTTAACAATCAACTCCAACATCTTCCCAACAACTAAGGTCAGGCTAACTGGTCTATAATTTCCTTTCTGCTGCCTTCCTCCTTCATCATTGAAAATAGAGGAATATTCAAAATACAAGTAAATGCAATAGCAATCAAGGTACACTTCCTGCCTTTTGTCTGTAAGGAGTTTGTCCAGTTTCATTTGATCTCGTGGTGAAATTGACCACTTGATCTCCTAGTGCTTTGATTTCCTCCCTCATTCTGGGTTAGGTTCAGTAAATTGTGGGCATGCTATGTTGGCATCAGAAGCACGTGACCCCCCCCTTCCCCCAGCACAATCCTCAGACTGTGTTGGTCATTGATGCAAATGATGCGACTCACTGCAGGTCTCGATGTACTGTACATGTGACATAAAGTTGATCTTTATCAAGTTTTGGAAAAGGTGAACTTCAGTGGGTTTAATAGGACAGAAATTATTTTTTGACTCCAGCACTAAATACAGCCTTTAGCAAATGCCACCAGCTGTACAACCTCTATGTTTCTTGTTCTACTAGCTTGTGGAATTGGCACGTTGCAGGCAGGTGAAACTCTCGCACTAACTTAGCACTAGCAATGAAAGATAGGATACTTCCGTAATTTTTTTTTCTCCTATTTCTGCTATAATGTGGCATAACTGAGTCACTTGGTTACTTTGGATAAATGATGCACAATTACATTTTTGACCAGCTTTCCAAGCCAATTTTTAAAATTCATATCTCCCTCTTCTCCCTCCCAACACATACACACACACTTGCAACCGTGGTTTTAATTCTTCACACAGGCTACACTTAATTACACAGAGATTACCAATTCCCTCTGTGACATTAATAAATCAACCAATCACTAAAGGCCAGCTCAGAACTAAAACCTAAATAAAGATACCCCCTAGGGTAAAATATGTGATTTTGCAAAATGCTTACAGCTCATCAGCGGTGGGGGAGGGGTTTTAATTCTCAACTAATCAAAAAATACATCAAATAATCCATTCCACTGTTTCATTGCAAAACAATTAATGTTCGGAAGGTTTAATTTTTAAATTTGTATCATGAATTTGCCGGTTACTGCCAAAAATTCATGGAACAGTGACCAATGACAGTAACCTTGACATCACACATATATAAATAGCAAGTTTCAAGATGAAGATTTTCGAACCAATTAGACACCCTGAGACCACCTTCTGGCCAACCCTATGCACCTGTTAACTTACTGTTCTAAATCCATTCTCCCTGTGGAAAACTATTAGTTTCATGAATTATTGATATCATCATAAGTGCCATTTCAGAAAGGGCAAAGGAAGTGGATTAAACAGTAGATCCTTTGCCTGCTTATTTTATTTAATCCATTTTACAAAACTCTTTCTCTCACTCAGTATTTAGTCAGCTTCCTCCAAATGCAAGCAGCTCTATTCATTGCAATCACACCTCACAACAGGAGTTTTACATTCTCTCAACTCTCTGGAGAAACAATTTTCTTCTAAACTAACTGCTGGAGTTATTCATGTGTGTCTTGCATTTTGTCCACCTCCCCATGTCGTCTGTACACTTTCACTAGTTCAATCCCTTTACAATTCAACATTAACTCTTCACGTTCCTTTCAGCAATACCGGCTCCTTCAGTCTTATTTAGAGCAAATGAAAATTGAACAAAAGTAAAATCTCCAAATGCTGGACATTAATTTTAAAAAAAGAAAATGCTAGAAACACTCACAACACAGATGCAATCATAAGGAAAGCATCTTTACTTTCTTAGATGGTCAGGAAGCTTGTCACCGAACACTAACAGACTTCTAGAGAAATAATCCAAGTATCCTAACCAGTTGCATCGTGATCCTGTACAGCAATCTGAATGGGCAAGAAATGTGAAAAAACTGAAGGGAGCAGTGGACCTGGTCCACAACGTCATAGGTACCCCCCCACCGGTCCTATCTACAGGAAGCACAGCCTCAAGAAAGTAACATCCATCACCAAACATCCCCATTATCCAGGTCAAGCTATTTTCGGTCAGGTGGTACAGAAGTCTGAAGCCCCACAACACCATTTGATTCTTCAACCAACCGGCAAAACCATAATTACCACAGTTTATTTTACCACAGTCCACTAAAACGGACCTTTTTCTTTGTGTTGCAAAGTATTCTTTCTCATAGAATTGTGCAGAATTTAAGTTATGCCAATATGATGCTAGGAGTTTGTGATGCTGCTGAAGATTCTTCACTGCATTCAGGTACTTAGGCAGGTGATAATAAACCCGACTAACTTTGAGAGATGCTGGCTCATTAGGTCATTATGTACCAAGTCATACTTACATGGGCAATTATGGTCTTTCCAGGACCATGATTGTGCTTGGGAAATTTTTCTACAGAAGTGGCTTGCCATCGCCTTCTTCTGGGCAGTGTCTTTACAAGGCAGGTGAACCCCAGCCATATCGATACTCTTCATTTCAATACTCTCCTGGTGTCTGTGGTCGGATAACCAGCACTTGTGATCTGCACCGACTGCTGATACGACCATCCACCACCAGTTCCTATGGCTTCATGTGACGCTGATCGGGGCGGGGGGGAGGTGTTGAGTAGGTGCCGCACCTGGTTCAAGGGTGCCTGCAGACTAGCGGAGTGAAGGAGTGCCTTACACCTCCTCTGGTACAGACGCATCTCCACCCTGCCACCCTTATACAACCACACTGGTAAAAAAAAAGGTGTCAATTTCATCTCTCTTTGATTTTGAAAGAATTTTTTTTTATAGATACAACACCATGCGAAAGTCTTTGGCACATATAGATAGCTAGGGTGCCTAAGACTTTTGCACAGGACTGTTTTTACCAACATGGAGCTGAGAGCAAGGTTTAAACCCGGTGGGAGCAATGGATATCTGGAACGGTGAGGGTGGAGCATCGCAGGAAGGTGGCAGAGAAGGAGTTCTGGGGCAGGAGAAAGCGTGGGTGGAGACACACTCAGCCCTGACACATCAGGCAAGGTCATTTGATTCCAAACAGTTGGCTTATTAATAACTCAAGAGGGTCTTTCTGCTGCTTCCTGCTTCTTTCCCTCTCACTTCCTATTCTATCTACCATGATTCCCCTCTTCCTGCCCTCTTCTCTCTCTCAGTCCACAGTAGAGACTCATATCAAAATCAGGTTTATCATCACTCACATGCATCAGGAAACTTGTTTTTTTGTGTGTCAGTAGTATAGTTAAAACACAGTACTGTGTAAAGGTCTTTAGGCACCTTAGCTATAGAAATGTTCCTAAGATATTTGCACAGTACTGGATTTGTCAACATGGAGTAGAGAGTGAGGTTGTAAATTTGTATATTGCAATTTATTATTGTAATTTTTTATTTATCATATTTTTATTATTTCAATGTACTGATGCCTCAAAACAACAAATTTCATGACTACGTGAGCAACATTAAACCTGATTTGGATTCTAGCGTTAGAATCCCCCACAAGGACCGTCAATATTTACTCTATCTAACTTCCATCTCTCATTGTCTTCAACTCCAATAAAAGCTCAGCCTGCTCACTTGCTTTCTCTCTTGTGGGAAAAAAAAACTCAGTATAATTTGTGATTAATTTATATATTTCTCTTGCAAATGTTGCACGGTATCTGCCCGTGATGCTGCATGCAGCAAGAGCATTTTCATTACACCGGTGCCTTCATGTTCTGTATTTGTGCATATGACAATAAACTCAGCTTTGACTATGAAATCAGACCACATCTATGGGAAGGGAAACAGAGTTACCATTTCAGGTTGATGACCCATCTCAATGCTCTTGTCTCTCTGCAACAACACTGACTTACTCTATTTCATGGTCCACTAGTGCACTTTACTCTTTATCACATTCGGTGCTGCGATACATGACCTTTCTCCTTGCGTAATAAGGCCATAACTCATAGGAGAAGAATTAAGTCCATCAGCCTATCTAGTCTGCTCTGCCTTTTCCATCATGTCTGGTTTATTATCTCCATCAACTCCATTCTCCTGCCTTCTGCCCGTAACCTAAGCCACCCTTACAGATCAAGAAACTATCGACCTCTGCTTTAAGTGTATCAAATGAGTTGGCCTCCACAGCCCTCTGTGGTAACGAAGTCTACGGATTCACCACCCTCCGGCTAAAGAAGTTCCTCCTCATCTCTGTTCTAAAGGGACCTCCTTGTAATCTGAGGCTACCCTCTGGTGCTAGACTCTCCCTTTATAGGAAACATCCTCTCTCTCTGCCCCTTCTATTTAGGCCTTTCAATATTTGATAGGTTTCAATGAGATCCCCCTCGCCTCCCTTCTAAACTCCAATGAGCACAGGCCCAGAGCCATCAAGCACTCCTCATATGTTAACCCTTTAATTCCTTGGATCATTCTCATGAACCTCTCTCGATCCTCTCCAATGCTAGAAACATCCTTGCTTTGACAAGTGACACAATACTGCTCACCATATTCCAAATGTTTTCTGACCAAGGCCTTATGAAGCCTCAACATTATATCCTTGTTTTTATATTCTTCAAAAGTCAAAGATCATACACTCCCAACACTTTTTGCTTTCCAATATCCCTCCAGATCTCTGTCCCTTGCAACATTCCCAAGATCCCATCTGTATCACTTTCATCCTCCCCACCCCCACCCCCTTGACTCAGAGAGCTTCCCCAATCTTCCCTTCTCTGATCTAAAGCCATCAGTCCTCAGCAGAGGCCACGTGCTTGCTCCTCTAGATCCCGGATGCAACAAATTCCAAGCTTGACACAACGTTGAACTCTTCCTCACTGTGCCTTTGACCATTTCATTGGACAGGAGCCTTCGCTCCAAACTGTGGAGTTACTCACCCATCTTCAGTACTGCTAAGCACCATGGGCACCTCTCTCTTGCTAATTACCCTCTCTAGATCTAATCATTGCTAGTTCCCGATCATCTTAACTTTTCCACTCCACTCTCATGTTCTATTTACGGCATTTATTTACTTTAGAGATACAGCACAGTAACAGGTCCTCCAGGGCCAATGAACCTGCAGCAGCCAAGTGACCAACTAAATAATCTGTGCATCTTTGGACTGTGGGAGGAAACCAGAACACAGGGAGGAAACCCACATGGTCACAGAGTACAAACTCCTCACAGACAGTGGCAGTAAACAGACCGGGGTTGTTGACACTCTAATAATGTTTTGCTAACTGCTATGCTACCATGTCAACCCAAACTCTAACCCTAACTCTAACTCTGTGGAAGTGAATTCCAATGAAGGGGCTTCAATCTAAGATATCAGCTCCGTTTCTCTTCCCACAGACGCAGCCTGACCTGCTGAGTATTTTAAGCAGACACGTTGAAGGCAAAATTAGAAGGGCAATGCTATCTGGCTTGGCGAGCTCAACTTTAACAAAATGATAACTTACATAAAGAGCATCATAAACAAATGAGTTCAGCTAATATTTCCAGAACTCAGTTCCAAAACATTAACAGAAGTAGTCCATTCGGCTCACTGGCCCTGTCCTCCCCATTCATTATCATCATGGTTGATCCCGTCAAAGTGCAAAGCAAATTTATTATCAATGCATGAATATGTCACCATATATTATCCTGAGATTCATTTTCTTGCCTGTATTTACAGGAAAATAAAGAAATACAATAGAATTTTAAAAGTTTAAAAAAACCAAGGTAAAATTATTATTGAAGAATGATTATGGCACCATATACTACCCTGAGATTCACTTTCTTGCAGGCATTCAAGGTAGAACAAGGAAATACAACAGAACCAGTGAAAAGTAACACACAAAGACTGACAAGCAACCAGAACAAACTGTGCAAATTCAAAAAATGATAAATATAGTACATAAGCAAAATGATAGGGCTGAATGTAGGTCGGTGGGACTAGGTGAGAGTAAGCGTTCGGCACGGACTAGAAGGGCCAAGATGGCCTGTTTCCATGCTGTAATTGTTATATGGTTATATACACAAATAAACAAAGACTGGCAAACAACTAACGTGCAAATGAAGACAAATAATAAATAAAAATATAATAAAATAAATAAATAGAATGAATAAAATTATTTTAAAAAATAAAAAATAAAATAAAAAGACAAATAAATAATAATAAGACAAATAATAATAATGTGCAAATAATTTTTAAAAACTGAGAACCCATGAGTTGTAGAGTCCCTGAAAGTGAGCTTATGGCGTCAGTTCAGCATTGAGATGAATGAAGTTATCCACTCTGGTTCAAGAGCCTGATGGTAGAAGGTTAATAATTGTTCCTGAACCTGGTGGTGTAGGACCCAAGGTTTCTGTATCCCCTGCTTGATGGTAGTACTGAGAAGAGAGCATAGCCTGGATGGTAGGGGTCCTTGATGATGAATGCTGCTTTCTTCTGGCAGCGCTCCTTGTAAATGTGCTCAGTGGTGGAGAGTCCCTTGCCTGTGATGGACTAGACTTCATCCACCTCTTCCTGTGAAATCTTGTCTCAAGCCCATTGTTCCACCTAATTCCCAAATCTCACGGCAAATGGAGACAATGGAAACCTGTTCATGGAATAAAGCAAAGGTGCTCGATAAAGGACAAAGGAGCACAATGTGAACTTGTATTCAATAAATCAAAGTGCAGAAGAACATTTTACTCAGACAGCAAGGGTCAATTAAATATTGACGTGCCAAGTGTCCAGTAAAACGGATGCCCCTTGACAAGGCGAATGGCCATTTGCTGAACAGACACACTTGATAAAAGCGCACTTGCAGAATGGTCAATGTGTGGAAAAACAACAAGCCACATAAGTAACTTAAAGCAAAAGATTCTACAGATGCCGGAAATCCAAAGCAACACACACAAAATACTGGAGGAACTCAGCAGGTCAGGCAGCATTGATGGAAAGGAATAAACAGTTGCGTTTCAGACTGAGACCCTTCATCAGGACACAAGTAATTTCATCATTAATTTAAAGCTGGTCAGTGATCAGTAATTAAAAGCATTGAAACATGAAATGGGGAGAAGGTTCAGAATTCTGTTTCAAAGGAAAGGTTTTCTGAGCAATTCAGCCATGCTCAGTCTCATGAGACACCTCCAAGGAAGGCGGCAAATTGCTCTTCATACCAAAAAAAAACCCCACAGAAACGGACTGTTGCCAGTCATGTGAAATAGATGAACTCCCAAGGAACTGCTCTGCCCTGTATCACTGTAATACATCTGCTCCTGTGGTGGTTTAGGGAAAAAAACAAGATATTTATAGGCTGTCAAAAAGGGCGTGTAAAATGAGGCACAGGGGGAGGTGCTGGATTATCATGCTGGGCTGCATTGGGAATGAGGTCCAACAGAAAGAAAGACTAGCTACTGTACAGCGTCTGTCAGGACAGTGGAGAGTATGAAGCTCCACTTGAAGTGCAACCTGCTGGAGGAAATCTGCAGATGCTGGAAATTCCAGCAACACACACAAAATGCTGGTGGAATGCAGCAGGCCAGGCAGCATCTATAGGGAGAAGCACTGTCGACGTTTTGGGCCAAGGGTCTCGACCCGAAACGTTGACAGTGCTTCTCCCTATAGATGCTGCCTGGCCTGCTGCGTTCCACTAGCATTTTGTGTGTGTTGCAGTCGGCTGTTTGGTGAAGCAAGTAAGAGCTATGTGTAGAGCAGGCTCCCAACAAGAAGATAAATGTTTTCTTTTAAAATCATCAGGTTGGCTGAGGATATGGGGGCAGGGTGAGCAAGCAGAATAGGAATTAAAGAGCAACAATGATCTTCTTAAAAAAGATAGAAATCAAATGCTTCTAAATGTAGTCAACCTGCGTTCTTTACTCATCTCTGATGCTCTCTGTCCCCCACACATTCAGCTGTCCAACAAGTTTTCTTTTCCCTCTCCCATGCCCCACCTGGTTCCGTCTTTACAATATCCCCTCCCCATCAGTCTCCACATATCATGGGTCTCCATCTACCACTTACCAGCCTCTCTCCCACTCCAAATCCCTCCACCACCTGATTCAATCTGCCCATCGTCCCCTTTCTATCAGGCTTCATCTATCATGTACCAGTCTTCTCTCCCACCCAAAATCCCTCTGCCACCTGGCTCCATCTGTCTCCACATACCACGTACCAGCCTCTCTCCCATGCCAAACCCCTCCACCACCACTGGTTCCACCTGCCCATCATCCCTCCTCATGGCTCCATCAATCACACCAGCCTCCTCTCACCCCAAACCCCTCCACCACCTAGTTCTGTCTGCTGATCACCCCCTCCATCTGGCTCCACCTCTCTGTCTCAGACATTCAACCCGCCTCACACTCCAATTCCCTCTCAACCCTGATGAGAGGCCGCAATCTGAAACATTGACCGGTTTCTCTTTCCATAAACGCTGCTCGACTTGCTGAGATCTTCCAGCCTTTCCCAGAAATAAATGGGACTGGTGTAGATCAGTACTTCATGGCTGTCGTGTATGTGGTGGGCTAGAGGAAGCAAAATCCGAGGAGCTGAAAAATCTTACCCAGTCAAACAGCATCTCTGGGAAGAAAAACCTAACCAAAATTTCAATTCCAGGACCCCTTCTGAGAACCACATCAGGGACCCTTTGTCAGAACCACATCACGACTCTTTCCAAGAACCCCATCAGGTACCCTTCCTCAGAACCTCGTCAGGAAACTTTTCTCAGAGTCACGTTAGGGACCCTCTCTGAGAGAGGGCCTTTGACCCAGATCTTCACTCGGTTCATGTTTCTACAAATACTGCTGTCAGCCTGAATTCTTCCAGGATTTTCAATTGAAGTTCTCCTAGTTTGTCATTCGAGGGCTGAAGGGCCTGTTTCTGTGCTGAGTGACTACAACGCTACAACATGCACCAATCAATTCACCATCAATCATGCCCTCCCTCTGCTCCAAATTGTTTTCTGTTCTACTGTGCTAGGACACAATCAAAGTTTTGAGTACGGAAGTTGGGAGGTTATGGTAAAGTTTATACAAGACTTTGGTGAGGCTGAATTTGGAGTATTGTGTGCAGTTATGGTCACCTACCTACAGGAAAGGCATCAGTAAAATTAAAACACTTAAGAGAAATTTGGCTAGCTACTTGGATGGGAGAGGTATGGAGGGTGATGGACTCAGTGCAGGTTAATAGCACTAGGCAGAATAATAGTTTGGCATGAACTAGATGGGCTGAAGGGCCTGTTTTTGTACTGTAGGATTTTATAACATCATGGAGAAATCCATTCATTTTAGCAGAGCACACAAAAAATTCCATTTGACCATCTCATTCAACAGACAATATATGTGGTACTGCACTGGAATGTCAGCTGATATTTTGTGCTGGAGTCTGTGGAATGTGGGGCACATGCCGGTGTTTGACGTCATTTCACCGAATCAACTCCTATTATGCGCTGATTAAAGCAATGAGGGAGATTGAGGCAAATGTGAAAAGTGAGCGCCAGATGCCTGGCTTTTGATCACTCTGCTGTCAGAGAGGGAAGAGCCTGCTGATATGCCCGGAGAATGTTACCCAGGTTTTCTGAGTTTTGGATATGGCCTTGGACTACAGGCTTTTCTCAGTCTGATAGAATATATTAAAAAAAACTATGTTTTCCGTCCAGTCTTTCTCAGTGTCTTTTTTGTGTGGGGTGGAGGAATTTGTGAGTCGATGTGCCTGTTCTGTTTGTTCACTTCTTTTGTGTGGGGAGGAGGGATTTGGGAGTGAACGTGCCTGTTCCGTTTTGGTTTGATTGGGGAAAGAGGATTTGGGGATCGGCGATCGTGCTGCCTTTCTTTTCTTTCTTGGTTTCATGGCTACCCGGAGAACAAGAATTTCAGAGTTGCATATTTTGATAATAAATGAACCTTTGAACCCATAATCACCCCAATTAGAAGACAGCACTAGACAGTGAGCAAAAGCTGATGTGGATGAAGACCACAGAACAATCAAACAGGATCCAAACTCAAAGGTGGAATAATACTGTAGATGTATCATATTCGAGCAGGGGTTCCCAACCTGGGGTCCACGGACTACTAGGTTAATGGTAGGAGTCCAAAGCATTAAAAAAGAGTTTGGGTTCTCCTGTACTACAGACTCAATGTCAGTGAATAACTGGACTTGAACAAGTTGACAACTGCAACATACAAAGTTAAAACTTTCCAAGATCATGGAGAAACTCTTATGACAAACTATCTGGCTACCCCATACTCCTGTTGTATGATTGAAGCAGGGAAATAGCAAAGGCCAGGAACTTCTCTCAATAGTATGACATAAATTCTCATCTCAACATACACACATTTTATTTTAACTCTAGAGGGAAGCTTCACTAAAGCAAAAAATTGGCACAATCAGTTACGGTTTTTCGTTTCCCAACACATTTATTCCATGCCTCAAGATGTGCTGTGTGACTATCTCCTTGAAAATAAAACTAACTCTCAACAGTTTCAGTTTCAGGAACATTAGTCAACCACAACCACAAGTTATCTGTAGCTTAGGATCTGAAAGGCCACGTTAGTTATTTTTGTTTATCTTCTCCCCCAAGGTCTATCGTGTTCCTTTTCATTTTTGTTTTGTCATGGAGGTCAAGGTCACAAGCCCTTCCACCCTCCTACTGCACTTTTCTTAGTCCAAGGTCAACTCAAGATCTTCTCTCATTCGTATGGACCACTAATATTTAGCATGTTAACAATAGTAATGTGTGCCATGGTTGATAACGATTGGCACAACTCTATTAAAGCTCGGGACATTCCTGAGTTTGGTGTTCAATTCCATTGTCATCTGTAAGGGGTTTGTACGTTCTCCCCATCACCGTGTGGGTTTCCCCACAATCCAAAGATGTATCAGTTAGAAGGTTAATTGGTCATTGTAATCCAGTGATTAGGCTAAAGTATTAAATAGATGCTTATTGGTGGTGGAAGAGCTTGCTGGTGCACACTATCTCTAAATGAACAAATATACGTAAATAAAACCATCAAACAATTAAAACAGAAACAGTTGGTACTTTAAAAAAAAGTTCTTTCTCTGTAAGGATTCACATCAGAACTGCAATTACTCTGTAATAAAGGCAAAATAAAAGGTGTGATAAGATGCAGGTAAGGCAGCAAGCATGGAGGGTGTTTATCCAGATTGGAGGCCTGCGACCAGCGTGTGCCACTGGAACTGGCACTAGGTTCCTCACTGCTTGTCACATACATCAACCAACTGAAGCAGAATGTAGGTAGCATGATTAGTAATTTTTGCAGATGTCACCACAGTGGAAAAAGGTTGTCTGAAGTTACAATGAAAAAGTGGGCAAAGAAATGGCAGATGAAATTTAGCTTGGACAAGTGTAAAGTAATTCATTTTAGAAAGTTAAACTAAGACAATGAATGGCAGGATCTGGGGAATGGTGTATAATAGAGATCTTGGAGCACAAGCATATACACTCAGTGGCTACTTTAAACTTAATAAAGTGGCCACTGTGTGTATGCTTGTGATCTTCTGGTACTGCAGCCATATCCACCCCATGGTTCAATGTGTTGTGCGTGGTTCTAACATGTTCTAACACATGGTTATTTGAATTCCTGTCGTCCTCTTGTCAGCTTGAACCAATCTGGCCATTCTTCCCTCTCTCAGTAACAAGGCATCTTTGTCCACAGAATCTACTTGCTGGATTTTTTTTGTTTGTTTTTTTTTTTGTGCCAATTCCAGAGACTGCTGTCCATGAAAATCACAGGAGATCAGCAGTTTCTGAGATACTCATACCACCCCGCATGGCACCATCAATCATTCCATAGGCAAAGTCACTTGGATCACATTTCTTCCCCATTCAGATGTTTGGTCTGAACAACAACTGAACCTCTTGACCATGTCTGCTTTAAGTGACTGCAATATGATTGCCAGACTAGGTATTAGCATTGACGAGCAGGACCCACTGCCATTTGCCCATTCCCACAATAGGTCTACAGCAGACACGATCTCATTGGCTCTCCAAGTGGCCTTGGTTCACCTGGACAATACAAATACCTATGCCAGGATGCTGTATATTGACTACAGCTCAGCATTTAACATCATCATTCCTACAGTTCTGATCAAAATAGCTCCAGGATCTAGGCCTCTATAGTTCCCTCTGAAACTAGATCCTTGATGTCCTAACCCGAAGACCACAATCATTGCGGATTAAAAATAACATCTCCACTTCACTGACGATCAACGCTGGTGCACCTCAGGGATGTGTGCTTAGCCCACTGCTCTACTCTCACTACACCCATAACTATGTGGCAAAACACAGCTCAAATGCCATCTATAAATTTGCTGTCTATACAACCATTGTTGGCAGAATCTCAGATAGTGACGAGATGGTGTACAGGAGCAAGATACGAAGGGTGATTGATAAGTTCGTGGACTAAGTTAGAAGGAGTCAATTTTAGAAAACCTAGCGCATTTATTTTTCAACATAGTCCCCTCCTACATTTATACACTTAGTCCAGCGGTCGTGGAGCATACAGATCTTGGACCTCCTGAAAGTGTCCACAGATGGGTGATTGATAAGTTCATGGCCTAAGGTAGAAGATGAGTTATACAGCTCTCATTACATGCACCTGCAGTTCAATTATTTGAGTGATTATGCAGGAAGTTTTAAGCTAATAACTCATCAGTTAATAACTCATCAGGGGTGATTGATAAGTTCAGGGCCTAAGGTAGAAGATGATTTATTATCGGAGGAACTGGGAATAGGGAATAGCATTTTTGCATGTGGCAGGCTGGGAAGAGGTATAGTCAAGGTATAGGATGCCTCTTTCCACCCTACCACATACAAAAATGCTATTCCCTATTCCCAGTTCCTTCGTCTCCGCCACATCTGCTCCCAGGATGAGGCTTTCCATTCCAGGACATCTCAAATGTCCTCTTTCTTTAAGGATCGTGGTTTCCCTTCTGCCGTCATCAATGATGCCTTCACCCACATCTCCTCCATTTCCCGCACTCCGGCCCTCACCCTATCTTCTCGTCACCACAACAGGGACAGAGTTCCCCTTGTCCTCACCGACCACCCCACCAGCCTCCGGATCTAGCACATTATCCTCCGCAACTTCCACCATCTTCAACAGGACCCCACCACTAAGCACATCTTTCCCTCTCTACCCCTCTCCACTTTTCGCAGGGATCGTTCCCTCCATGACTCCCTGGTCCACACGTCCCTCCCCACGGATCTCCCACCTGGCACTTATCCCTGCAAGCGTAAGTGCTACACCTGTCCCTACACCTCCTCTCTTACCACCATTCAGGGCCCCAAACAGTCCTTCCAGGTGAGGTAACACTTCACTTGTGAGTCTGTTGGGGTCATCTATTGCATCCAGTGCTCCCAGTGCGGCCTCCTCTACATCAGCGAGACCCGACGCAGATTGGGGGAACCACTTCGTCGAGCACCTCTGCTCCATCCACCACAACAGACAGGATCTCCTGGTTGCCACCCACTTCAACTCTGCTTCACATTCCCATTTGGATATGTCCATACATGGCCTCCTCTACTGCCATGATGAGGCCAAACTCAGGTTGGAGGAGCAACACTTCATATACCATCTGGGTAGTCTCCAGCCCATAGAACATTACAGCACAGAAACAGGCCTTTTGGCCCTTCTTGGCTGTGCCGAATCATTTTACACCTAGTCCCACTGACCTGCACCTGGACCATATCCCTCCAAACCCCTCTCATCCATATACCTGTCCAAGTTTTTCTTAAATGTTAAAAGTGAGCCCGCATTTACCACTTCATCTGGCAGCTCATTCCACACTCCCACCACTCTCTGTGTGAAGAAGCACCCCCAATGTTCCCTTTAAACTTTTCCCCCTTCACCCTTAACCCATGTCCTCTGTTTTTTTTTCTCCCCTAGCCTCAGTGGAAAAAGCCTGCTTGTATTCACTCTATCTATACCCATAATAATTTTATATACCTCTATCAAATCTCCCTTCATTTTTCTACGCTCCAGGGAATAAAGTCCTAACCTATTCAACCTTTCTCTATAACTCAGTTTCTCAAGTCCCAGCAACATCCTTGTAAACTTTCTCTGCACTCTTTCAACCTTATTAATATCCTTAATAGCCCCTTATTAATAGCCCCTTGGCATGAACATTGAATTCTCCAGCCTCCAGTAATTCCTTCCCTCTCCCTTCCCCCATCACAGTTTCACTCTGCCTCCTCTTCCAGCTGCCCATCGCCTCCCTCATGGCTCCACCTCCTTCTACTACCTATAGTGCTTTCCCCTTACATTCCTTCTTCACCTTTCCTGCCTAACCCCTCCCCCACCCCTTGATCTTTCCCTTACTGGTTTTTCACCTGGCACCTACCAGCCCTCTCCTTCCCACCCTCCCCCACCTTCTTTATAGGGCCCCTGCCCTCTCCCTCTTCAATCCTGACAAAGGGTCTCAGCCCGAAACGTTGACTGTTCGTTTCCACGGATGCTGCCCAACCTGCTGAGTTCCTCTAGCGTGATGAATGATTTCTTTCCCCTTCTCAGCCCCATTCTCCTGCCTTCATCCCATAACCTTTGATGCCCTTATCAGGGGTGTCAAACTCATTTTAGGTCACGGGCCGGATTGAGCAAAATGCAGCTTCATGCGGGCCGGATCAGTTGGACGCGTGCGAACGCAGCTTTCGTTGCCTCCGTTTTTTCAGCCTGCTCTCATGTGTCTCAGTCTCTGCTATAACTACAAAGTGTTTCACTTTACAAATTCCGTTTCTTATGAAGAAGACTGCCGAATAAACACTAAAAACCCTGAAAACCTGGTACCTGAATAAACTCAGCATTAGCCATATCATACGCCATAGGCGCTTCGATTACTGGGGCCAGCTTTAATAGTAATTAGATATTATCTCGCGGGCCAAAGATAATTCCACCGTGGGCCGGATTTGACTCGCGGGCCTTGAGTTTGACATATATGCCTTACATTCTCCACTTTAAATATACCCGAAGATTTGGTCTCCACAGCCGTCCGTGGCAATAACCTCCACAGATCCTCCTTGTCTCTTTTCTAAAGGCATGTCCTTCAAATCTGAGGCTGTGCCTCCTGGTCCTGGCCTCCCTCCGCTATCGGAAACATCCTCTTCACATCCATTCTAGCAAGGCCTTTCAATATTCGGTAGGTTTCTATGAGCACCCCCTCTCCCCCCCGCTCACAAATTCTTCTAAACACCAGTGAGTACAGGCCCAGAGCCATCAAACACTCCTCATACATCAACTCTTTCATTCCCTGGATCACTTGGAGCATTGTGCATTAATGCTGAGAAGTGTGAGGTTCTACATTTTGGCAGGAATAATCCAAATAGAACATACAGGGTAAATGGTAGGGCATTGAGGAATGCAGTGGAACAGAGAGATCTAGGAATAACAGTGCATAGTTCCCTGAAGGTGGAGTCTCATGTAGATAGGGTGGTGAAGAAGGCTTTTGGAATGCTGGCCTTTATAAATCAGAGCATTGAGTACAGAAGTTGGGATGTAATGTTAAAATTGTACAAGGCATTGGTAAGGCCAAATTTGGAATATTGTGTACAGTTCTGGTCACCGAATTATAGGAAAGATATCAATAAATTAGAGAGAGTGCAGAGACAATTTACTAGGATGTTACCTGGGTTTCAGCACTTAAGTTACAAAGAAAGGTTGAACAAGTTAGGTCTCTATTCATTGGAGCGTAGAAGGTTGAGGGGGGATTTGATCGAGGTATTAAAAATGTTGAGAGGGATAGATAGAGTTGACGTGAATAGGCTGTTTCCATTGAGAGTAGGGGAGATTCAAACGAGAGGACATGATTTGAGAGTTAGGGGGCAAAAGTTTAAGGGAAACACGAGGGGGTATTTCTTTACTCAGAGAGTGATAGCTGTGTGGAATGAGCTTCCTGTAGAAGTAGTAGAGGCCAGTTCAGCTGTGTCATTTAAGGTAAAGTTGGATAGGTATATGGACAGGAAAGGAGTGGAGGGTTATGGGCTGAGTGCGGGTAGGTGGGACTAGGTGAGATTAAGAGTTCGGCACGGACCAGGAGGGCCGGAGTGGCCTGTTTCCGTGCTGTGATTGTTATATGGTTATATGGTTATATTGTTCTAGTTACCACACTTTAGAAAGAACATACCGGTACTTTAAGCTAAGAAGTGTGCAGAAATGATTCACAAGGATGTGGCCTGGACTGGAATGTTCGAGTTATGAGGAAAATTTGGGCTAATTCTGTTTTCCCGGGAGCAAAACAGACAGAGAGATGACATGATAGAAATGTATAAAACTATGAGAGACACAGACGGGGTGGACACAAGAGGTACGCAGATGCTGGAACTCTAGAGCAAAACACACAATGTGCTAGGGGTGCTCAGCAGATCAGGCAGTATCTATGGACAGGAATAAACAGTCGGCATTTCAGGCCAAGACTCTTGTGCAAGGCAGGCGTGGTAAAAACTAGAGGGCATTTGTTTAAAAGTGAGATGGAGTAAGTTTAAAGGGGATCTGAGGAGTAATTCTCCCCAAACACACTTCCCCCCCCCCACCCCCCCAACACAAAGCTGTCGTCGATACTCAGAATGAGATGCAAGTGGAGACAGGGTCAGTAATGAGAGTTAAGAGGCATCTGGACAAGAACTTAATTCAGTGGAGAATGAGGAACATTGAATTAATGCAGGGAAAAGGAACTAGTATAGATAGGTGTGACGGTCTGCAGGGACACAGTAAGGCCGAAGGATCTGTTTTCATGCTGTACCAGTCTGATCCAGAAGCACAACGGCCAAGTTGCTGCCTCACCTGGAAGGAGTGTTTGAATCCATGCTGTGATAGTGTCCAAATGGAGCGGATCCAAGAGGACAAAAAAACCCAAGTCACACGTCATTGAAAGTGGATCAGAGATTCACATGACTATTAAAAACTGCCAGCATTGGACATTATTCTGAAGAATTGTTGAAGACAGAAGTTAAATCAAAACACAGAATGAAAACGTTTAAAATTAAGCCCATTTATCTTATCTTCTTAACGATAAGATGATCTACAATCAGAATCAGGTTTAATATCAAGGGTATATGTCATGAGAATTTAAAAACACAAAATGCTGGCAGAACTCTGCAGGCCAGACAGCATCTAAGGGAGGAGGTAGTGACGACGTTTCGGGCCGTCATTGCCTCATCTCCTCCATGGATGCTCAGTCCTTATGCACTTCCACCCCCCCCCCCCCCCACATCAGGAAGGCCTCAACATTCTCTGCTTCTTTCTTGACACAAGAACCAACCAATCCCCCTCAACCACCACTCTCCTCCAAACTTTTTATTCTGGCATTTACCCCTTTCCCCCTCAGTCCTGAAGAAGGGTCTCGGCCCAAAATGTCAACTGTTCACTCTTTTCCATAGATGCCGCCTGACATGCTGAGTCCCTCCAGCATTTTGTGCGTGTGTGTGTGTGTGTGTGTTGCTTCGAATTTCCAGCATCCACAGAACTTCTTGTTTTTGTATTTCCAACATTTTTTTAATTAACATTTCCAGCAAATATAATATCGTCTTTTGATCTCATAAATCTTATTTGCTCAAGTTGACATTGAATAGACAAGGGTAATGCAGGAGATGTAATTAATCTGAATTTCCCCAAAGGTCATCATTAAGGTATGTTGTATCAGACAAGTGAATGAGTTGGAGCACTCGGAATCAGGGGACAAGTAGCATAACAGATAACCTTCTGCTTACAAGAGAGAAAGCAGAGTGCAGCTGTCAAGTGAGGCAGAAACTGAAAAATAGGTCAGAGAAGTGGGACTACTTCACAATTTATACCCAAGACCTAGACCTTGAAATCAGTCAAGTTCAAATTTGCAATCTTCCCTCTAGAATTTCCAAATTGGAATTCAGTCGACTACAACTAATTATAAGACACCATTAATACATTTGCAGATTAGGCATGTTTGACACAGTCATTTCATTTCAGCCTGACAAGCAAGAAAGTCACATATCATTTGCTAAATACAATTCTAAATAGTGTGGAAGAACAAAGGATTACAGAATGCAAAAACATAAGTTACCAAAAACAAAGTAGCAGAGGTTAGCACAGCTGGGAAATAATCACACCAAGAGTTAGAACGCAATGGGAGGAAGTAAGTTGGGGTGGAGAATGCTGGGACAGGAAGAGAAACATAGAACAGTACAGCATGGGAACAGGCCATTCAGCCCACAATGTTGTGCTGAACCAATTAAATTTGTAATCAAAAGACCAACTAAACTACAAACACGAGGAAATCTGCAGATGCTGGAAATTCAAACAACACACACAAAATGCTGGTGGAACACAGCAGGCTAGGCAGCATCTACAAGGAGAAGCGCTATCGACGTTTCGGGCCGAGACCCTTCGTCAGGACTAACCGAAAGGAAAGATAGTAAGAGATTTGAAAGTAGTGGGGGGGGGGAGGGGGAAAATGCGAAATGATAGGATACCAGCATTTTATGTGTGCTGACCAACTAAACTAATTCCTTCTGCCTACACAATGTCCATATCCTTCCATTATCCTCACATACATGTGCCTATCTAAACATCTCTTAAAAGTCCCTCAAGTTTCTGCTTCTGACATAACTACAAGCAGTGCATTTCAGGCATCCACAACTCTGTAGAAAAAAAACCTGCCTCTCACATCTCCTTTAAAATTACTTTAAATGTGTTCCACTTTATCAAGTACAGGGGCAAACCTAATAAAGTGGCCACAGGAGTGAAACCTGGCATGCTCTTCTGCTGCTGTAGCCCATTTGGCTACCAGTAATAGATTATTGAAACCAAGACCTACACTTACCAGTTTTTATTAAGTATAACTATATATGTATACACTAACAAGGGCTGAAGCCCTGGGTCAGCTGATCTGGAGGTCAAAGGCCCAATGTCTGAGAGACCAGGCCCAAGTACTGGAGACCCACAGGGACAACCTGTCCTCTGGATGGTGTGTGAGTGAGTGAGCGAGCTCGGGTGTGACACAGAGAGGGACAGGGGGACAGGGGATTGTTTTGCTGTTGGAGTGTGTGGCCATGCCACGTTGGTGCCAGAACATGGGGCAACGCTCATGGGCGGCTCCCAGCATATCCTCAGGAGTGGTGGTTGCTAACACAAATGACACATTTCACTGCATGTCACAAATAAATCTGAATCTAAATCAGGTAAGGTTTGACAAAGTTAACCTGGATGTCAGAGTTTTAACTTGCAGGTTAACAGAAAAACTAGAGGCTGTGAGTAAATAACTATGAAATGTTGAAGTTGTATGAAACGTTGGTGAGGCAGAATTTAGAGTATTGCGTGTAGTTCTGTTCACCTACCTAAAGGAAAGATATCAATAAGATTGAGAGAGTGCAGAGAAAATTTACAAAGATGCCATCAGGACTTGAGGACTCAAGTTATAGGGAAAGGTTGAATAGATTAGTACTTTATTCCCTAGAGCATACAAAATCGCGGGGAAATTTGACAGAGGTATACAAAATTATGAGTGGCATAGATAGTGCGAAAACAAGCAGGCTTTTTCCACTGAGGTTGGGTTAACTCAGAAGGGACTTCTTCACTGAGAGGGTGATGACTGTGCCAGCGGAAGTGGTGGATGCGTATCTGATTTCAACATTTAAAAGAAATCTGGATAGGTACACGATGGGAGAGGTATGGAGGGAAATGGTCCGGGCGCAGGTCAATGGGACTAGGCAGATTAATAGTTCAGCACGGACTAGATGGGCCAAAGGATCTTTTTTCTGAGCTGTAGTGTTCTGATGCTATGGCTGTAACTCAATTTAAAATGGAGTGGAACTCCCTTCACCCAGTGGTAGGGGAATGTGTCGAAATCACCACCACAATGAGCAAGTGTAATCACCCAAGCAGATCCACCACAATCCAAGCATCGGAGGTAGAAGGGAATTGAAAACAGGCGGAGGATTAGGAGAAGGCCAAGTGGAATATAACACTGGGCTGAACTAACTGGACCATGTGGTCAATGTTAAATAATTCCATGTTCATTATTTCCAGTTCCAGTTAAGGTAACTAGAGATAATAAATAGAGATAGTGGAAGTGGGGCCTGACAGCATAGTGATTAACGTAACGCTTTCCATCACTGGCAATCAGGGTTCAATTCCTGTCACTGTCTGTACATTCACCTCATGACCACAGGGGTCTCCTCTCACATTCCATGCCATCAGGTTGGAGGACCAACACCTCAAGCTCCACCTGGGTAGTCATCAACCTGATGGCATGAATAATGATTTCTCTAAAGTCCAGTAATTTCACCCCGCCTCCCCCTTTGGATTCCTTAACAGGCTGCCCTGTATTTGAAGATTAAAGATTAGCTTTATTTGCCACATGTAGATCAAAACATTGAAGCTTACAGTGAAATCCGTTGCTTACCTCAAAGACCAACACAGGTCAAGGAAGTGTTGGTGGCAGCCCCAATATAGAAGTCCAGTAATTTCTCCCCCCACCCTCCACGACCCACCTTCCATTCCTCATTCGAGCTCTGTCCTTGCCCTTCTCTTCTCCTTCTTGACCCATCAGCTCCCTCTGCTGCCCATCTGCTGCCCCTTTCTCCCACTCCACTCTCCTATCAGATTCCTTCTGCTTCAGCCCTTCAACGCCAAGCTTCTCCCTTTGTCCTGCTTCCCCTGTCCACCCACCACCTTCCTCACCTATCACCTTCCAGCTTATACTCCTCTCATTCCCTCCACTTCCTTCTGCTGCCCTCTCACCCCTTTCCGTTACAGTCTTGATGAAGGGACCCAGCCTGAAACATTGACTTTTTATTCCTCTCCATAGATGCTGCCTGACCCGCAGAGTTCCTGCAGTGTTTTGTGGACAATGTTCTGGATTTCCAGCATCTCAAGAACCTCCTGATTATATTACTCATTCCTCATTATGTCAGAATTGTGTGGCTTGCCAGGCTAGTAGATAATTGACCACAGAGATGGAAGGATTGGAGTCACCTATGGGCTAGACTGCTCATGAATGGTAAAGTGTTTTCCCCAAATGGGATGGGCCTGTAAGACAACCTGCAATCTCTGATGCCTATGGCATGCTCATATCATTATGAAAGACGCATCCCATCCCGGACACCGTCTGTTCAATCTCCTGCCATCTGGTAGGAGATGCAGAGATATCTTAGCCAAGAAAAGATAACTGAGAGACAGCTTCCTCCCGAGGGCTGTTATGCCTCTGAATAATGCTACACCCCAGCTTGCCAATGGGCTTTGAGTCAAAGTCACTTCTTGTATGTAAATATATTTTTTTCAAATTAAGGTGAACTACAGACATTGTAAATATCCGTTTTGCATGGACTGGACTATCACTGCAATCTTGTTGTGTTGAGCAATGACAATAATACCATAAGATATAGGAGCAGTATTAGGCCATTTGGCCCATCAAGTCTGCTCCAACATTTCATCACTCTCAGCCCCAGACTCCTGCCTTCTCCTTGTATCCCTTCATGCCCTGACTAATCAAGAATCTATTAACCTTTGCCTTAAACATACCCTATCACTTGGTCTCCACTGCCACCTACAGCAAAGAATTCCACAGATTCACCACTCACTGGTGAGAGAAACTCCTCGTCTTCGTTCTGTAGATATGTCCGTCTATTCTGAGGCTGTTGCCTCTGATTCTAGACTCTTCTATTATTAGAAACATCCTCTCCCCATCCACTCCATCAAGGCCTTTCTCCACTCAATGTTTCAATGAGGTCACCCCTCATTCTTCTGAAATCTAGTGAATACAGGCACGAGCCATCAAACACTCTTCATATGACAAGCCATTCGATCCCAGAATCATTTTCATGAACTTCCTTTGAACCAGTTCCAACATCAGCACATCCTTTCCAAGATAAAGTTCTCTTCTATTCTAGTGATTGTTTTGTGATCATCATTACTGCTACAACCTCTTCAATTATGAAATTTGTTTCATAATGGGACCCAAACTCCTGATACACTATCCAACCTCTGGGACACTAGTCCTGGACATTGGGATTGGAAAAGGTTTATTATTGTCATTGTACCAAGACAGATTGGATAAACTTTCCTTGCAGAATGTTCATATGGATCAAAATCATACCACAGTGCAACGAGGTAAAACAGTAACAGAAGGCAAAATAAAGATCTGCTTAAGGGGCAAACTAGAGAAACAAAAACATGAAGGAGTGATAGGCAGGTGAGGAGAAGGGAGGTCAGAGGGGAGTTTCCTCCCCCTTCCTTTCCAGTCCAGTGTTTATTGTTTTTTAAAGATACAGCACGGAGTAGGCCCTTCTGGCCTTTTAAGCTGCACTGCCCAGCAAACTCTCCTAATCACGGGGCAATTTACAAAGGCCAATTAACCTACCAACCGGTCGGTCTTTGGACTGTCGGAAGAAACTGGAGCGCCCAGTGGATCCCCACACGGTCACGAGGAGAATGCACAAATTCCATACAGGCAGTGGGAGGAATTGAAGCCGGGTCACCTGTACCGTAAAGCATTGTGCTAACCACTACACTACCACGCCGCCCCTGATCGAGGGCCTTGGCCCGAAACATCGACTCTTTACTCATTTCCATAGATGCTGCCTGACCTGCTGTGTTCCTCCAGCATTTTGTGCTTGTTGTTCTGGACTTTCAGCATCTGCAGAATCCCTTGTGGTTAGTGAGAGACAAAAATACGTTGAAAGGGCAAGATGAAATGGGGTGGCAGAAAGCTCAAAGTATGGGCTAGATGGGCAAAACGGACTTCCTGCACAAAATGTCTCACCTGTAATTAATCTGGGAAAACAAAATGCTTCATATTGTCAGTAAATGTTAAAAATATACTGCTCCCTCTCTTCAATCTTCAGAAAAGGTCCAAACACTTCTCTGAGACATTATTAACTAGGATAAAACCACTGTATGCCTTTGATCCTAAGTTAATTAAATGAAAAAGCCCTTAAAGGGATTCTTGTACATAATAGGCTGATTCCACTTCTTTGAGAAACCAGCTGTACATCCCACTTACTCCAAGGTGTCAGACAAAGAGATCAAGACCGGCCAGTTAAAAATTAAGTGTTTCGGAGTCTGCCTGCTGATAACATCTTCAAAGGAATCATGTATAATGTCCTTTAAAGCGACAGAGATTCACGGGGTCTTCACTTTACAATCACTAAGTCAATGAAATATCAGGATTTACATTAGATGGGAAGCTAGACAGAGCATTAGCAGATGGAATTTAAGTCCCACAAGAGCGAGCCAATACACTTTGGGAAATCATACAGGAGGAGGTCATACACACTCAGCGACCACTTTATTAGGTACCTCCTGCGTACAATAAAGAGGCTCACTGAACTCGTGGCCTTCAGCCGCCACTTCAAGTCGGCATGATGTGCTTTCTGCACGCCACAGTTCTGGCATGTGATTATTTGAGTTACTGTTGTGTTCCTGTCAACCTGAACGATTTGGCCATTTTCCTCTGTACTCACACATTAACAAGTTGATTTTGCCTACAGAACGGCCATTCATTGGATGTTTTTTTTTGTTTCTCGCACCATTCTCTTTAAACTCTAGAGACTGTTGTGTGAGAAAAATCGCAAGAGATCGGCAGTTTCTGAGATACTCAAACCACCGCATCTGGCACCAACAATCACTCCACAGTCAAAGTCACTTAGATCACATTTCTTCCGCATTCTGAGACTTTGTCTGAACAACAACTGAACGTCTTGGCCATGCCTGCATGTGCTTATGCACTGCTGGGCAGATTAAATATTTGCATTAACAAACAGGTGTACAGGTGTACCTAACAAAGTGTCACTGAGTGTATACAGTAGACGTTTAAGTATGAAATAATGTTGATGAACACAGGGACCTAGAGACTGAAATCCTGAGACCCCTGAAAACAGCAACACGGATCAATAGGATGATGAGGTCAGCATGTGGCAAGATTGTCTTCAGTAGGTCGGGACAAAGAACATACGAGTTCAGGTGGCATATCGCAACCTTACAAAACGCTGCCTACACTGCCCTTGACATATTGTGTGTAGTGTTGGTCAAGTCATACAGCACAGAAACATGCACGATAGCATATTGGTTAGTACAATGCTTTACAGCACCAGGGACCCAGGTTCAATTCCCGCTGCTGCCCGCAAGGGGTTTATATCTTCTCCTCGTAACTGCATGGGTTTCCTCCAAGCATTCTGGCTTCCTCCCACAGTCCAAAGACCTACCGATTGGCAGGTTAATCGGTCACTGCAAATTGCCCCGTGATTAGGCTGAAATTAAATTGGGGGATTGCTGGGTGACACGGCTCAAATGGCCAGAAGGACCTGCCTCTGTATCGCAGTAAGTAAATAAATAAATAAAATCTGACAGATCCATACTCACAAAAAAAAACATCTAAGCTGGTCCCATACCCCTCCAAACCAGTGGCTCCCAAGACCACATCCCCGGCACCCCCTCTACCATTACATAAAAAACTGTAAAGAATATAGGATTTACAACGAAAAGTGAAAAAAAATAGGAACTGCAAGTTCAAAGCAGTTGCAAATAATAGCAAAAAATACTCAAATTTATTTAAAGTTAAAAATAAAAATATTTTTATTCAATTACAATAAAAATATCTGAACATTTTGGAGTGCAAAACTGTTTTAAGCTCTAGAACAATTTAGAGTGGCTGATTTTTTTTAGTAGTCCATTCACTATTTCATTGCTTTTTCACCTTTCAATGAGATGAATGGGCTTGGTGCAGCGATATCAGCTTTTCACCATCAGACTGAATGTCCCTCAGGAGTCCCATATCCTCAGGTTCAGTAATTTATAGTCCGTTTTATTGCTTTGAAAGAAGTTGGGCGACTGCACGAAAACCGCTAAAACAATCATCTTGACCTTTTCCCTCCACAGTACAGGATAGCATTCAGAGATTTCTTGCTACAGCCAAAAGTCCTGATAGGATTTTTTGAACCTCACCTTCAGCTCAAAGTCATTTTGCAGCAAGATCAGTTCTTCCTCCATCCTTTCTGTCAATTCATCATTAAAAGTGTTCAGGAATCTATTTATTACCAATCAGCAATTTGCTTCTGGAGAAGATCCTGAAATCTCTTGGATATGTCTTGAGGCAAGCTCATCCTGGTGTAACTGAAGATCAACAACTAAGCATTCTTTCTTTCTCTTCCAACTCAGAGAGGCTTAGAAATGGGAAAAGGGCACGACAGCCAATGTTGCACTTAAATAGGGTTAACTTGGACAGCAATGTGGAGATGACTGATTTGACTTCGAAAAGATTCACATCATTTCCTTGCAGTTGAAAACTGATTTCATTAAACTTGGCAAATATTTCTGACAATTAGGCAGTGGCATGCCTAATATTCTTCAATTTATTCATGAATGAAGTATTTGAGTCTTCAAATAATACCGTAGTTTCAAAAAGCGCATAAAAGCATCTCAGACAGTGTCCTTTTAAGTGTCATCTGACTTCTGTGTGCAATCACAAGCCTTCAAAATGTTCATCACTCAATACAGACCTCTCAAAATAATCAAGAATTGAGAGCATGGGACTTGATTTTATTTACCACTATGATAAAATATTTAATGATATGTGCAGCCAATTACTTAGGTGTTTTTTTTTTAAATGACAAGATGGTTGTCTGTAAATTACTCAGTGAATAGTAAGTATATTAGATACAGCTTTCTCAAGAAAGTAATAACCCTACTGTGGCTTCCTGTCACTGATGGCACCCCATCTGTTGCACAAGCAAGAATGCTGGTGAGCAGAATGTTCTTTACTTTGAAAATTTGCTCAACAACCCAAAATATTGGCCTCCCCCTTTGTATGTTTCTCATCCCCTTGCAAATAATGACTCTTGAACCATGCTTTCATGTTTTACGAAGCAAACGTAACTGAGAAGCAAAGATCTGCTGCCTGTTGAATCATCGAACTGCAGAGCAAATTCGGTTATCCTGTACTATACAATGCTTCTTCCACATTCTCAAACATTTCGTCGAGTCAGCTTTAAAGGGAATTGTCACTGAGCAGAATCACTTTACTTATATGGTCTGGCAACTTGCACAAAACTATACTCAGAATCTCCTCTTACTGCTGGCAGGATCAGTACTTCTCCAATTTTATGGGGCTTTCCAGATTTAACAATGAGCGATTAAATGTTTCATTCAGCAAGCCAACCATCACGGTTTTGCTGTGAAGTGCTGGCAAACACGTTTTAAAGTGTTTTCCGTTTCTGAAAGTTTTCACGAAGTGACTGAAAATAAGCCAACTTCAGAGTGTATTCTCTTCAAACGTTCAAGGAACCTGGAGAGTTTCATTGCTTCATTTGAAAAAAAACTTTTTCACACAACATGCATATTGACTGCTGTTGGTTGCTTGGTGTTAGTACAAATTCATATTTCAGATATTCCACACTATGCCGTCTCTACTTTTTCATTTGGTCAGCTTCTGCCCTTTTCATTCTGGATCAACGGCCATGGTCAATAAAGGGGAAAGTTCTGATGTTATCATAACTCAAACAAACCCTGCCTCTAAGCCTGAAGGTACATAAAGCGGGGCAGTAATATCTCAGATGGGCCATGGGCTAAAGAAATGTGGTCAAGACCATTCAAAAAGGCAGATTCTGAACTTTACCCTATTGCGCACCTTACCCAAATTCACAGGAAGTGCATCACTGAGTAGATTACAGGAATCGTACTGGCTAGCACTGTACTACCGAAGTGAACAGCAATGATGTGTGGGCCGGGCCTAGAAATATTGCAATTGCTACAGTCCACAGTCCTCATTGTATGCCAGATATATAAATGTCACATTAGTTTTCAATGACTATAACACGCTTTGAGCAAAGTCAAAGAGAATGATTGGTTAGCAAGAGATGAGGTGATTACGTGAACATTGTTATCAATTAGGAGGCACTGAGGATCAAATGCTTCTAATAAGTAATTCATTTCCTAAGTCAAGCCTGTAATCCCTCAGCTGGCCCCCTTGCTACCAAGCGTCCCCTACCACCTCCTTTATCTTTATTACCCCTTAGAAACTCCTACAGCCCCTGGGGGTGGGGTGATATTGCCCACTTTAGAAACCACTGCTCTAAACTTGTCCTTTCCATGTACCTGTCCAGGTGTCTTCTAAATGTTTTTCAATGTCAACCACTTCATATATGGACACCCTCTGGGTGAAAAGGGTGTCCCTCAGGTTTCCTTAAATCACTCTCCTCTCACCCTAAACCTGTGCCCTCTAGTTATGATTGCCCCAACTTGGAAAAAAAACTTATGCATTCTCTTTATACGCTTCTAAAAGATCACCTACATTCCAATGAAGTCCTCAAACTGTTCAGCCTCTCTCTATAACTTAATCCCTCGAGTCCTACCTACAAGCATTGGGTAAACAGACCTCAATTCTGGCTGAGGGACTGGAGAGGCTGGGCTTGTTCTCACCGAGGGAGAAACAGGTTAAGGGATAGATAACATGACAGAGTGCGTAAGATTATGGCAAGCATAGGTGTGGGAGATTTTCACAATCTTTTACCCCAAAGTAGGGGCATCAAAAACAAGAGGGCGCAACATTAAGGTGAGCTACACAGCGAAAGGTCTGGGAATAAATCTATTTCCTTTCATAGATGCTGCCTGACCTGGTGAGTTCCTCCAGCATCTGCAGGAACTCTTGTGTCTCTAAATTGAGATGAAGGAATTTTAAAGGGAACCTGACGGGCAAGTGCATCTTCTAAACGGAGAGTGGCTGACATCAGGAAAGTGCTGCAAGAGGAGGTGGTGGTATTAAATACAATTATTATGTTTAAGAAGCATTAAGACATACTTAATAGCAAGGCATCGAATGAGCTGGTCCTAATACAGGCAACTGTGATGAGCAAAAAATGGAATGGACGTGATGGTTTGAAGGGTGGATTTCTGCACTATCTGACCATGACTCAAAGATACTTCACCACTAATCCAATCTGTATAAAAACAACTCCACAGAAATTCCAGCTTACTATTATTATAAAGCATTATCAAGGATGCATCTCACCCTAACCATGGACTTTTTACTCTCCTCCCAGCCAGTAGACACTACAGGAGCCTCTGCTCCCGTACCAGCAGGCACAGGAAGAGCTTCTTCCCTGTGGCTGTGACCCTGCTGAACCTCACATCACAGCGCTAAGCAGTATTGCACCATATTGTACTGTCTCAGTACTTTCATATTTGTGTGTTGTAGCACTGCATTTTTATTCGCAGTTATTTTGGAAATAACACTGTTCTTTTCATTTCTGGTTAGATGCGAACTGCATTTCATTTTCTTTGTATCTATACTTGGCACAATGACAATAAAGTTGAATCTAATCTAATCTAAATCTCGTTCCTACAAATTTAACTCAGAAGTATCCTGGCACGTAGTTGCTTCCACATCAGTAGGTGCTATGGGAATATGATGATTGGTATGACACTATTACAACTCAGGGCATTGAAGTTCAGAGTTCAAACCCAGCATCCTCTGTAAGGAGTCTCCATAGTCCTCCCTGTGAAATGTGGGAGTTTTCCCTAGGTCCTCCAGTTTCCTCCCACAGTTACTTGTAAATTACCCTGTCGTCAGATTACGGTTAAATCGGAGCTGTTGTGGGTTGCTGAGCAGTGCGGTTCAAAGAGCTGCAAGGACCTATTCCGCTCTGGATCTCTAAATAACGTGGTCCTCTAGTTTGTTAGTAAACACCTGGAGCACCAAAATAGCAAGTTATGTATCAGACACTGAGTGCTGAAAGAACTCAGCAAGTCCAGCAGCATTAATGGTGGGGAATAAACAGTTGACATTTCAGGCCAAGAACCTTCATCCAGACCAAAACGGAGAAGAAGCCAGAATGAAATGGTGGAGGGAAGAAAAAGAGTTCTGGATGGCAGGTGATAGGTGGTAGGGTCGGGGAAGAAGAGGGTGAAGAGGCTGTGATATGATAGGTGGGAAAATTAAAGGGCTGAAGATGAAGGAATATAATAGGAGAGGACAGTGGATTATGGAAGAAAGGAATGTAGGAGGGGAACCAGAGTAAGGTAATGGATAGATGAGGAGCAGGTCTGAGAGAGGAAAATAGACTGGCAGAGAAAGGAGGAAGAGGGGGGAGAAATTAAAGTTAGGAAATCTATATTCATGCCATCAGGTTGGCGTCCGCCCAGACAGAACATGAGGTATTACCCCTCCAACCCAATTCATCATAACAGTGTAGGAGGCTCCAACCCTCCCGTCCCTCCAGTAAGTTTTTTTTAGCATTCCTCAAGAACTCCAGCATCTGCAGATCCTCAAAGTCATGCATTTGGTTTGGAAACCACTGTTTAGCTCGAGTCCAAGTACAAAGTCCTATTTTGAGCAATACACTTTTGAAAGGAGTTGGTGAGGATGCCAATAAAATCTACCAGAGGTTTGATGGAATTCAGTCAAGTAGAAAGAGAATAGAGATGAGAGAACAATTCCAATTAAAACAAAGTGATTAAAATGCAGGTGTTTTCAATTATAATCAGACCTTCAGAGGATGAGAGAGAAGCCGTTCCCACTATGCGTCTGTAACTGAGCCAATGTGAGAAGAAATGTTTTTGCAGCATCAAATTTTTAATGAAACACTGTTTGAATGGGTAGTGCAGCAGAATTAAAGGGGCATTAGACATAGAAACGTAGAAAACCTACAGCACAATACAGGCCCTTCAGCCCAAAGTTGTGCCGAACATGTCCCTACCTTAGAAATTACTAGGCTTACCCATAGCCCTCTATTTTTCTAAGCTCCACGTACCTATCCAAAAGTCTCTTAAAAGACCCTATCATACCCACCTCCACCACCATTGCCAGCAGCCCATTCCACACACTCATCACTCTCTAAGTAAAAAGCTTACCCTGACATCTCCTCTGTACCTAGTCCCCAGCACCTTAAACCTGTGTCCTCTTGTGGCAACCATTTCAGCCCTGCGAAAAAGCCTCTGACTATCTACACGATCAATGCCTCTCATCATCTTGTACACCTCTAACAGGTTACCTCTCATCCTCTGCCGCTCCAAGGAGAAAAGGCTAAGTTCACTCAACCTATTCTCATAAGGCATGCTCCCCGATTCAGGCAACATCCTTGTAAATCTCCTCTGCACCCTTTCTATGGTTTCCACATCCTTCCTGTAGTGAGGTGACCTAAACTGCACACAGTACTCCAAGTGGGATCTGACCAGGGTCCTATATAGCTGCAACATTACCTCTCGGCTCCTAAATTCAATTCTACAATTGATGAAGGCCAATACACCATACGTCTTCTTAACCACAGAGTCAATCTGCACAGCTACTTTGAGCGTCCTATGGACTTGGACCCCAAGATCCCTCTGATCCTCCACACTGCCAAGAGTCTTACCATTAGTACTATATTCTGCCCTCATATTTTACCTACCAAAATGAACTACCTCACACTTACCTGCATTGAACTCCATCTGCCACTTCTCAGCCCAGTTTTGCATCCTATCAATGTCCCGCTGTAACCTCTGACAGCCCTCCACACTATCCACAACACCTCCAACCTTTGTGTCATCAGCAAACTTACTAACCCATCCTTCCACTTCCTCATCCAGGTCATTTATAAACATCAAAAGGAGTAAGAGTCCCAGAACAGATCCCTGAGGCACTCCACTGGTGACTGACCTCCATGCAGAATATGACCCATCTACAACCACTCTTTGCCTTCTGTGGGCAAGCCAGTTCTGGATCCACAAAGCAATGTCCCCTTGGATCCCATGGCTCCTTACTTTCTCAACAGCCTTGCATGGGGTACCTTATCAAATGTCTTGCTGAAATCCATATACACTACATCAACTGCTCTGTCTTCATCAATGTGTTTAATCACATCCTCAAAAAATTCAATCAGGCTCGTAAGGTATGACTTGCCCCTGACAAAGCTATGCTGACTATTCCTAATCATATTATACCTCTCCAAATGTTCATAAATCCTGCCTCTCAGGATCATCTCCATCAACTTACCAACCACTGAAGTAAAACTCACTGGTCTATAATTTCCTGGGCCACCTCTACTCCCTTTCTTGAATAAGAGAACAACATCTGCAACCCTCCAATCCTCCGGAACCTCTCCCATCCCCATTGATGATACAGAGATCATCCGAGGCTCAACAATCTCCTCCCTCACCTCCCACAGTAGCCTGGGGTACATCTCACCCAGTCCTGGCGACTTATCCAACTTGATGCTTTTCAGAAGCTCCAGCACACCCTCTTTCTTAAAATCTACATGCTCAAGCTTTTTAGCCCACTGCAAGTCATCACTACAATCAGCAAGATCTTTTCCACAGTGAATACCAAAGTATTCATTAAGTACCTTTATTTCTTCCAGTTCCATACACACTTTCCCACTGTCACACTTGATAGGTCCTATTCTCTCACGTCTTATCCTCTTGCTCTTCACATACTTGTAGAATGCCTTGGGGTTTTCCTTAATCCTGCCCACCAAGGCCTTCTCATGGCCCCTTCTGCCTCTCCTAATTTTTTTCGTAAGCTCCTTCCTGTTAACCTTATCTTCTAGATCTCTAACATTACCTAGCTCTCTGAATCTTTCGTAAGCTTTTCTTTTCTTCTTGACTAGACTTGCTACAGCCTTTATACACCATGGTTCCTGTACCCGACCATAACTTCCCTGTCTCATTGGAACGTACCTATGCAGAACTCCACACAAATATCCCCTGAAATTTGCCACATTTCTTCTGTACTTTTCCCTGAGAACATCTGTTCCCAATTTAAGCTTCCAAGTTCCTGCCTGATAGTCTCAAATTTCCCCTTACTCCAACTAAACGCTTTTCTAACTTGTCTGTTTCTATCTCTCTCCAATGCTATTGTAAAGGAGATAGAATTATGATTACTATCTCCAAAATGCTCTCCCACTGAGAGATCTGACACCTGACCAGGTTCATTTCCCAATACCAGATCAAGTACATTCTCTCCTCTTGTAGGCTTAACTACATATTGTGTCAAGAAACCTTCCTGAACACACCTGACAAACTCCACCCCATCTAAACCTGTCACTCTAGGGAGATGCCAATCGATATTCGGGAAATTAAAATCTCCCACCACTACAACTCTGTTATCATTACACCTTTCCAGGATCTGTTTCCCCATCTAGTCCTCAATATCCCTGTTACTATTGGGCGGCCTATAAAAAACACCCTGTAGAATTATTGACCCCCTTCCTGTTCCTAACCTCCACCCACAGAGACTCCATAGACAATCCCTCCATGACATCCACCTTTTCTGCAGTTGTGACACTATCTCTGATCAACAGTGCCACGCCCCCACCTCTTTTGCTTCCCTCCCTGTCCTTTCTGAAACATCTAAAACCTGGCACCTGAAGTAACCATTCCTGTCCCTGAGCCATCCAAGTCTCTGTAATGGCCACCACATCATAGCTCCAAGTACTGATCCACGCTGTAAGCTCATCCACTTTATTCACAATACGCCTTGCATTAAAATAAGACACATCTCAAACCATCAGTCTGAGCGTGTCTCTCACCTGCCTATCCTCCCTCACACACTGTCTCCAAGCTTTCTCTATTTGTGAGCCAACAGCCTCTTCCCCAGTCTCTTCAGTTTGGTTCCCACCCCCCAATAATTCTAGTTTAAACTCTCCCCAGTAGCCTTAGCAAACCTCCCTGTCAGGATATTGGGCCCCCTGGGATTCAGGTGCAACCTGTCCTTTTTGTACAGGTCACACCTGCCCCAAAAGATGTCCCAATGATCCAGAAATCTGAATCCCTGCCCCCTGCTCCAATCCCTCAGCCACGCATTTATCCTTCACCTCATTCAATTCCTATACTCACTGTCACGTGGCACAGGCAGTAATCCTGAGATTACTACCTTTGTGGTCCTGCTTCTCAACTTCCTTCCTAACTCCCTGTAGTCTGTTTTCAGGACCCCTTCCCTTTTCCTACCTATGTCATTGGTACCAGTATGTACCACGACCTCTGGCTGTTCACCTTCCCACCTCAGGATATCTTGGACGCGATCTGAAACATCCCGGACCCTGGCACCTGGGAGGCAAACTACCATCCGAGTTTCTTTCCTGCGTCCACAGAATCGCCTCTCTGACCCCCTGACTATAGAGCCCCCTATCACTGCTGCCATTCTCTTCCTTTCATTATCCTTCTGAGCCACAGGGCCGGACTCTGTGCCAGAGGCACATCCACTGTTGCTTTCCCCAGGTAGGCCGTTCCCCCCAACAGTACTCAAACAGGAGTGCCTATTGTTCAGGGGTACAGCCACAGGGATACTCTCTAGTACCTGAATTTTCCCCTTCCCCCTCCTGACTGTGACCCACTTATCTGTCTCCCGTAGCCTCAGTCTGACCACCTGCCCATAACTCCTTTCTATCACCTCCTCGCTCTCCCTGACTAGACGAAGATCATCGGGCTGCATCTCCAGTTCCCTAACGCGGTCCCTTAGGAGCTGCAGCTCAACACACCGGGTGAAGCTATGGCCGTCCGGGAGGCTGGGAGACTCCAGGACCTCACACATCTGACACCGAGCACAAAACACCGGCCTCACACACATACTCCCTTTCCGCAATTAACACAGGTAGACCTACCTCGCCTCGTCCCATTCAGCCAAAGCCCTCTCACTCTGATGCCATGGATATGGCAGTCTTCTTTCTACACTCTTCCTGCTCTACCGGCTGACATCACACGCCTGCGCAGTCTTGCCTCCCTTTACCCCGAATAGTAAAATGCCTTCGCTCTGAAAATCCTTAGCTGTTCCACTCGCAGCCTTCTTGCTTCGAATGGGAATCAATCGAGTCTGCTCTGCCACTCTACCATGGCTGACTTATTATGCCTTTCAACTCCATTTTCCTGCCTTCACCCCACAACTTTTGACTCCCTAACTGATCAAGAACCTATCAACCCCCCCCTTCAAATCTACCCAGTGACTTGGCCTCCACAGCTATCCGTGGGAATGAATTCTACAGATCTGCCAGGATCTAAAGAAATTCCTTCTCATCTCTGTTCTAAAGGGATGTCCTTGTACTCTGAGGCTCTGCAATCTGGTCCTAAACCGCAGCACTATAGGAAACATCTTCTCCAAGTCCACTCTATCTAATTTTCACTGAAACCTCTCGTATTCTTCTAAACTTCAGCAAGTACAGGCGAGAGCCAGAGCCATCAAACGTTCTTCCATTTTCAGAATCAGTCCCATAAACCTCCTGTGGAGCTTCCCCAATGGCAGCACATCTCTTCTTGGAATACTGAGAGTAGTTTTGGGCTCCTTTTCTAAGTGTGATCTGACCCAATGCCTTATAAAGCCTCAGCATTACATCCTAGCTTTTTTTTAAAAATCAAGACCACAAAGGAAAGTACAGTTAAGAAAATTGTTTCTTGATGCTGCAAAGCAACTTAAATTCTCTGAACGGGCTAGTTCAATTAACCCATGTGACTTAAACTGGTCGATAAATGAAAAAGTTTATTATTTCAATAATAACTAGACAAATTATTAAACACCGTGATCCCACTTAGGGTTAAAAAGAAGTCATTTGGTAAATGTCATCATGGTTAAACAAGTCTGTCCACAAACTCAAGAGATCATACGGAATACTTGAGAGAAAATGGAGGAAAATTGGACTCGAAAATTTTCAAGGAAAAAGTTGGCTCTTTTAACTTTGCTATACACTCTGGAAGAAGAGCCCATTTTTCCAAGAATATTACAGAGAACAGCAGCAACTCAAGAATATTATTCTCAACTCTAACTGACTATTGAACCTTGCCTCAACCGATAATGGCCTCAGTCAAGCATCTGCCACAAAATGGGAGGAATTTGCAGCATTTTTTAACCAAAAAAATAACTTCCATTGGAGAGAGTATAGCTATACATACTGGTAACCTCTACAGAAAACCTCTTAAAAAGTTGGCAACCACGTCAAACTTGATGATTCGGAACTCTAAGATTGTAACAAAGAGTAAAACAGCTACTTCTGCCTTGATCCTGTCCCCATCACACTTTTAAAGACTGTTTTAATAGTGTTTTCAGTTCTGTGAGGGAATTTATTAACACATCCCCTGAAACTGGAACTTTTCCAGATGCCGTCAAAACTGCAGTTGTCAAGTCCCTACTTAAAAAGCCAAACCTTGATCGTGATGTACCTGCAGGTCTATATCAAATCTTCCCTTTCTTGGAAATTTTCTTGAAAAAGTCATTTTCAACCAACTCAACAACTTTCTGAATGAGAACAATCAGAAGTAACTAGTCTGGCTGTTTTAAGACCATAAGATATAGGAGCAGAAGTAGGCCATTCAGCTTATCAAGTCTGCTCCGCCATTCAATCATAGGCTGATACAAGTCTTCCAGTCAACCCCACTCCCCTGCCTTCTCCCTATACCCTACGATACCCTGGCTAATCAAGAACCTATCTATCTCTGCCTTAAACACACCCAATGACTTGGCCTCCACAGCTGCTCGTGGCAACAAATTCCACAGATTTATCACCCTCTGACTAAAGTAATTTCTCCGCATCTCAGTTCTAAATCCTTCAATCCTGAAGTTGTACCCTCTTGTCCTAGAGTCCCCTACCATGGGAAATAACTTTGCCATATCTAATCTGTTCAGGCCTTTTAATATTCGGAATGCTTCTATGAGATCCCCCTCATTCTCCTGAACTCCAGGGAATACAGCCCAAGAGCTGCCAGACGTTCCTCATACGGTAACCCTTTCAATCCTGGAATCATTCTTCTGAATCTTCTCTGAACCCTCTCCTTCAGTTATCCTTGATTCAGATTCAAATTTTAAACCTCACATAAAGAGAGAGACCAGAGCAGCATTTCTACACCTAAGAAATACTACAAAGGTAAGCTGAGTACATACATCTACTGATGCCTCTGGATACATCTTCAGTGATGTTTCTGGAATCATCGGGTGTTTCGGGTCTTTCAACATCATACACCCTCCTCCAGGTGACCCAGCCGGGGCTGATCAGACCCCAGCTTGTGTGCAGATGGCTAGCTACACATGACTCCATGGCTCCCCTCTTTTGAGCCACAGCCATCTTGAGGCCCTCTCTGCTGCATCGGTGGTACTGCGGATGGCTCTCCTCTTCCTCTCTCCCTCGATGCCCAAATTGCTGAAGGCTCTAGCTAAGGAACGGGCTGTGAATCCCCTACAACCAACCTCCACTGGGAGACACCTCGCTCTCCATCCAGCCTGCTGGCAGTTGCTGACCAGTCCTGCGTACTTGGAGAGTTTCCTTTCAAAGGCCTCTTCCAAGTGATCTTCCCATGGGACTGTCAGCTCCAGCCTCACCACCTGCTTCGTAGACTCAGACACAAGGACAATGTCTGGTCGCAAGGTGGTGGCTGTGATATGGTTGGGGAACTTCAGCTGCCGTTCGAGGTCCACCAACAGCTGTCAGCCTCTTGCAGAGGTCAGGATGCCTGCAGATGTTCTTTTGGTGGGTATTGGCTGCTCCTCAGCTCTGACAAAGGCAATGGCCTGCTTTGTTTCTGTCATGTAAAGATACTGAAAAACTAATTCAAGCCTTTATATCGAATAGACTAGATCACTGCAGTGTATTTTTTACTGGCCTTCCAAAGCAACCAATTGACAGACTTCAACTCATTCAGAATGCCACTGCGAGACTTTTAGCCAAAACCAGGATGAGGGAGCATATCACTCCCATTCGGGCACTTTACGTTGGCTTCCTGTATCTTTAAGAATTGATTGTAAAGTTCTCTTGTTTGTTTTTAAAGTTCCCAATGGTCTGGGACCAGAATAAATCACAGAATTGTTTGTATTTAATTATCCTGCTCAATCTGTGAGATCTTCTTTTGGTCTCTTAAATCTAAAAAAAAATTTCCCTCAAAAAATAATTGGCAGGTCAGCATTTTTGAAGTACGCTCTTAAACTGTAGAATTCAATACTGAAAACAATCAAGGATGCAGACTCAGCTGATACTTTTAAATGCCACCTCCAAACCCAGTTATTTAACTTTTTTTTAAACCAACATCCTTTTGTATTTTATTTTGTTTGTTTTTATATTTTACTTTACTTTCATGCTTATACTTTAATCTTATTGTAAAGCACTTTGAACTATATCTGTATGAAAAGTGCTCCATAAATAAAGTTATTCTTCTTGTTCTTTTGAAATGAATGATAATATTGCATTTGCCTATCAACTCAACCGGCAAGTTGACCTTAAGAATATTCTGCACGAGGACACCCAAGTCTTTTTCATTCATTCGTTATGTACCGTGTCATATGACATGGGCGATCATGTTCTTGACTGTGACCATGATTGTTCTTGGCATTTTTCTTTCCAGAAGTGGTTTGCCACTGCCTTCTTCTGGGCAGTGTCTTTACAAGACAGGTCACCCCAGGCATTATCAATACTCTTCAGAGATTGTCTGCCTGGTGTCAGTGGTCACATATCCAGGATTTGTGATGTGTACATTCGACCACCCACCAGCTGCTCCCATGGCTTCACGTGACCCTGACCGGGGCCCAAGCTACACCTCGCTCAAGGATCTGCAGGCTAGCAGAGGGAAGGAGTGCCTTACACCTCCTTTGGTCGTGCACAGTCGGTGCGAACGGCGTGAGAGTTAAATTGTAAAGTGAGCTTTTTTGACTAGATCCCCTAAATTGATTTGACTGAGTCTGTCTTTAAAAATATTAATGTCAGAAATACTACGTAGGTCTGGGGGCAGAAGGTTCCACTCTCTTGCTGATCTTGGGTCGAGGGTGTACTGGTAGCAAATCATGTTGAACGAAGGGGTTTCCAGTATGTGAGGTCCAGTTTGCTGTTGAGTTGAACTGACCCTGTGACAAATTTGGATGTTTGATGGAGTGATGTTGTGAATTTCTTTGAAAATGGAGGTGACCTGTAGTTTAGTACGTCAGTTTTCAAGTGGTTCCCACTGAAGGTTAGACAGCATGTTGGTGACACTGGATTTCCTGCTGTAATCGTTTAGCACAAAGCAAGCAGAATGGCGTTGGATTTTTTCGATGAACTTCTCATTGTTGGTTTGATGGGGCCCCATATGGCTGCGCAATACTCAAGCTTTGGACTGACGAGTGTCTTGTATGCCATGACCTTGACGGATTTGCTACATGAGTGGAGGTTTCCTCGCACGATACCCAGCAATTTGTTTGCTTTGGCTGTAATCTGATTGATGTGGCATGCCCAACTAAGATCCTTGCTAATTTCAACACCTAGATATGGGTGATGGGTAACTGGTTCAAGAATCTTTCCTTTCTTGTTATATGTCATGTTGATTGGTTTAACTTTTGTGACTGACATACATAGCATAACATTTGGATGAGTTGAAGGACATTTGCCATTGAGACTCCCATTGACATAATGAATCAATATCATTTTGCAGCAGCTGAGCATCTTTGTCATTCTTTAATCTCACGATAGATTATGCGGTCATCTGCAAAGAGTCTGACCTTGGACTTCACTATATTTTGCAAGTCGTTGATGTAAATGAGAAAAAGTAAGGGTCCCAACACGGCCCCCTGGGGCACTCCGGATGTTACTGGAGATTCAGGGGACTCTACCCCCTCGAGAAGCACACGTTGCTGTCAGTTGGTAAGGAACATGTTTAACCAATGTAGAAGGCTGTCGTTAATACCCACATGTTCAAGCTTACGTAGTAATCTCTGGTGGATGCATCCCCACCCTGCCACCCAGTCCCTTTGCACCTGATTTCTGAATTTGCTCCCCATTTTAAAATAGTCTACATCTTTATTCCTTTTACCAAATGCTTCCCTACACAATTTTCCATTCTGCAAGCCTTCAAAGAAAACCTAGGTACATGCTTTAAAAGAACTGGGAAGTGGGTTTGAGCAAAGAAATAGGATCAACAAGAGGACTTTCTGGGAAACAGAGTAGACACGAATGATTGAATTGCCTTGTCAGTGCTGTCTCGACATACTCTTCAATTCATCAGGAATTCCAGCTCTGATCAGTACGGCCATTTGTCCATGGAACTGTAACATCCCACTTTTCTCACAAATTTACTTAACTACAAAAGTGTTCAACTATTAATCAAATGAAAGGAATAACACAGATTTTAACTTCATTACCTAGGTTGGGATCCGTGGCCTGTCTCTTCTTAATCTTGGCTTCAGACACCGCAGCATAATAAGCACAGGTCATCTTCATGAGCCATGCACCCCTCAACAATGGCACAGAATACTTGGCCAAATAAGCGAAGATTTCTTCCTTCTTGCTAAGGATTGGGACCTGTGGCAGAAGAGCATAATGTGTTTTGAATGTAATTCCACTGGTCAGCATGTCCCAGCAATACAGCACCAGAAAAGTCAGCTTGTTATTTAAAAAGTCAGAAGAATTGGACCAACCCTTGCATGGAGTCCAGGAAAGGTCAGGGAAAGGGAGATTGCAAATAGGTTGGTAGAAATCTGAGATTGCTGGGTTGTGCAGCTCAAAGCACTGTATCTCAATAGATAAATAAACCTCAGGTTATTGTATGGCAACATATGTACTTCGATAATAAATTTACTCTGAACTTAAGAAAACTGGAACAGATAATCAAAAGTCAACTTTCTTATGGAGGAAAAGCTGAAAGAGCACCTCAGAAGCAGAATCAAGTGGTTTTGGAAGGGATTTCTTGTCTCAAGGTCTTGGAAGCCAAAAACACAGTTTTCACTGATGCAGAGAGCAAAATGAGAATACACTGCAGTAGAGGTCAGGACACAGCTACGGATAATGAGATCTCTGGGTCTCTGGGTCAATTGTGAAATTTAAAAAACCACTAGAGGAGCCAGCAAGTCAGGCAGCATCCAAAGAGGGAAACAAACATTCGATGTTTCAGGTCGAGAACTTTCCTCTGGACTGAAAGAATAGAGGGGAGATAGCAGGTATACAGGTGAAAGGTAGAGGTAGGGCAAGAGCTGGAAAGTCTAGGTAGATCAAGGTTAGGCACAACACATTGGCAGATAGGTAAATGGTGAAATGGCGAAGCCAAGGAGGCATTTTTGATGGTTTCAACATCATAAGGGCAGGGTCAAGGAACAATAGGCCAACACTGACTCTAGGAAAATGCTGCGGAAAATTTAGAAGCTCATCCTGAGGTCAACTACAAGAGTCTCATCACCTTCAGCATGGTAACAACGGGAGCAGAAGTGTGAGGGGAGGAAGATTACAAAGGAAAAGGGGAGAAATGGAGAATTGTGAATTGAGAAGGTATCCAAGGTCAATTGTTACGCTTAACAATTACAGGAATTTATGAATGACAAAATCATATCAAATTTATATAAGTAAAAGATAGACAAGGTAAATATAAGCAGACAGTTCTTCCCCATTGAGGTTAGTTGAGACTACAACTAGAGATTATGGGTTAAGGGTGAAGGGTGAAATGTTTAAGGGGAACATTAGGGGGAACTTGTTCACTCAGAGGGTGGTGAGAGTGTGGAACAAGCTGCCAGTGAAAGCGGCAGGTGCAACAGTTGAGAATCATTTGGATAAGTATATAGATGGAAGGGGTATGGAGGGCCAAGGTATAATTGCAGGTCACTAGGACTAGGTAGCATAAAGGTTCTCATGGTCTAGATAGGCCAAATGCTCTGTTTCTGTGCTGTTGTGTTCTATGTCTGTACAGTCAAGGAACAAAGAGCTGTCCTATGATTTACATACACACTGCGATCTTACCTTTTTGGCTAAAACTGTCAGTGGTTTGTTCCCTGCGAGGTCCATGAACCAACTGTGGATTGCACTCTGGGAGCGGGCAGTCACCAGCCAGTAGTTATCTTTGGCATTCACCTGAGGTTTCTTTTTCCCTGTGTCTTGAAAAGTGTTAAGCTTAAGTTTCTCTGCCAAGATGCTGCTGAAATAGGCACCGATCTGTTACAAGACAAAGAGAAGAAAATTAGACTCCGGCAGTGTGTGAGATTCTGCAGTCTCTACATTAGCTGGCAATATTCTACTTTACAAAAAAAATGCCTTTGGGGTTGTTGTCAGAGTGGGAAGAAACAACTCATCTTACCTCATATGGTAGAGATAGAGTGAGGAGTGAAATAAACACATTCATTTATATCACTTACTGACTGCCCATTACACCACTGACGTTTAGGGCAGCAATGAAGGTCTTCCATCTCTGGCGGTGTTCAGGGCTTCCTTCATCAACATCAGTAGCTTTCTCTCCGTTTTCACTACAATCAGTCATGTAAGTCCTGGGTGGAACTCAGGAACATCGTCGTACTCAGATGTAGAAGGATTCTTCACTGCTGTTTCTGTAACAATTTTGTTTTACCAATCAAGGATGGTAGCACTGAGCCAAACCCATGAACCTGGAGGACCAGTGGACTGCTCTTCATCTGGCTTCTGTCCTTTGACCTGTTTGGTATGGATAACCCTACCAAGAGCAAGAGCATAAAGCCCTGACTCCAGCCAACACAGCTCTCCAGATCACTGAGACACAGAAGCTTCCAAACCCAGCAACAAATGGCTGGTCCTCATGGAGGCCCCTTATCTCATTCTACTGTTAAGTCCTAAATCAAGAGCAATCATGATATACAGTCCTGATGAAGGGTCTCAGCCCGGAGTATCAATACTTTATTCCTTTCCATTGACACTGCCTGATCTGCTGAGTTCCTCCAGCATTTTATGGATTTCAGAATCTCTTTGTGTTTAATATATTTGCATAATCCTCATGGTAAAACATAAAACAGTACAGCTCAGGAACATGGCTCACGATGTTGTGCCAAACCAAATAAATTAGTAATCAAATGGCCAACTAAACTAATCCCTTCTGTCTACACAATGTCCACATCCTTGCATTCTCCTCACAGTTACGTGCCAATCTAAACTCCTCTTAATAGTCCATAACGAAAATGTCTCTACCACTAACCTAGGCAATGCATTCCGGGCACCCACCACTATCCGTTAAAAAAAAACTTGCCCCTCACACCTCCTTTCAAATTACCCCCTCTTATCTTAGTTGCATGCCCTCTGGTATTAGACATTTCAACCTTAGGAAAAAGATACTGTCCGTCTACTCTATCTACACCTCTCATAAACCTCTATCAGATCTCCCTCAGCCTCTGCCATTCTACAGAAAACAACCCAAGCCTAACCAGCCTCTCGTTATAGCACACACATCCTCTAATCTAAGCAATATCACAATAAATCTCTTCTGCACCCTCTCCGAAGCCTCAGTGTCTTCTCTATGATGGGGCAACCAGAACTGTATGCAATACTCCAGATACAGCCCAAGAGTTTTTATAGAGTCTCTGATGCACCATCAATAACTCACTCTGAGACCACAGTCTCAACATAATTTCCTGACTTTATAAACCAAACATAAGCACAGCAGTATTCCTCCCATTTCCTGCAGACCAAGATTAACACATGAATGTGGAATATCCCAGTGGAGTATCATTGTAGCTAGGCTGCACCAAAGGAGGTGTAAGGCACCCCTTCCCTCCACTAGCCTGCAGGTCACCCTTGGGCAAGGGGCAGCACCTGCTTAGCCCCCAATCGGGGTCACACGAAGCCATGGGAGTAACTGGTGCATACATACTTTGATAACAAAATGAACCTTTCATGGCCCTGGGCCTCTACTCAGTGGAGTCTAGAAGAATGTCGGGTGGGATCTCATTGAAACCTACTGAATATTGAAAGGCCTAGATAGGACTGATATGCAAAGGGGGTTTCCAATAGTGGGGGAGTCTGGGATCAAAGGAAGCAGCATCAGAACAGAAGGATGTCCTTTTAGACCAGAAATGATGAAGAATTTCTTAAGCGAGAATGTGGTGAATCTATGGAATTAATTGTCAGGGCTGGCTGTGGAGGAGAGTCTTCATGCATATTTAAAGCAGCAATTGATATATTCTTGATTGGTCAGGGCATGAAGGGATACAGGGAGGAGGCAGGAGACTGGGGCTGAGAGGGAAAATGGATCAACCGTGATGAAACAACAGAGCAGACTCGATGGGCCAAATGGCCTAATTCTGCTACCATACCTTACACCTTGTAACTTGCTCCAATATCACTGTTATTGACCATTGGTGTCACTTATTCATTAAAGAAAACTGAATCCTAGCAATAAGGGATCTCAACAAACTGCTTCTTCTCCTAATTCTTACTGAATACCACTTTCCTACATTGGCAGCTGTTAATAGATTTCCCATTTTACCACAAAATCTCTGCCACATTATAGAGGGGACAGCTTCATGGAGAGAGGGAAAAGGGCTTAAAGGACATGGGAAGGGTGAGGTTTTTTCCCCCATACCCACAGAGAGGTGGGTGCCTGAAATGCACTGCTGGGAGTGCTGGTATAAGTAGGTATGATAGTTGCATTCAAGAGGTTTTATTTTGAATAGGCTGGGAGTAGAGGGTTGTGAATCACATTCAGGCAGAAAGAATTAGTTTAATCTGCCATAGAATGTGACACAATCATCACTGGTATCGGTTCATTATTGTCACATGTACAAAGATAGTGAAAATCTTGTCATGCATATTGTTCACACAAATCAAATTATTTCACAGTGCATCGAGATAGAACAAAGTAACACAATAACAATGCAGAATAAAGTGTAAAGGCTAGAGAGAAAAGTGCAGAGCAGGTAACCGATAAAAAGCAAGATCATTACAAGTGACTTCATTGTACCGTACAAGAATTCCATTCAAGAGTCTGATAACGGTAGACAGAAGGTGTCCTTGAGCCTAGCTTTAAGTGCTTTCAGGCTTTTTTAAAAATCTTCTGCCCAGTTGGTGAGGGGAGAATAGAAAATGTCTGGGTTGGGTAGGGACTTGGTCTCGGTCTCACTGCCTCAGTAAAGCAACCAGCATAATCAGAGTCCATAGAGGGGAGGCTGATTCCTGTGAAGTGCCGAGTTGTGTCCACAACTCTCAGCAGCTTCTTACGGTCACGTGTGAGCATTTGCCATACCCAGCAGTCATGCTTCCAGACAGATTGGTGCTTTGAGAACTTGTTCCTGTGCTGTACTTTGCCATGTTCTATGTTCTTTCAACTGATCCTAACATAATGGAATCCAAGGAAAAGGAATGTCCATTCTGCTAAAACAGTGACGTTCCATCGGGCCAAGCCCACATGGCCCTGGGTTACTACAAGTGTCCTGTATCCTTGTCTTCTCCATACTGCACCCACTGCCGCCACTGGGCGATAAACGTGCAGGAGCAGTGTGTGGTGAACTGCCTTGCTCAAGGACACACGCGCTGCCTCGGCTGAGGCTCGAACTAACGACCTTCAGATCACCAGCCCAAAGCCTTAACCACTTGGCCACGCGCCAACACTCTTCAATAGCACTGGACTATTGAGCACATCTACATGAAACACTGTCGCAGGAAAACAGCATCCATCATGAGGGACCCCCACCACACAGGACACATCATTAGGAAGGTGGTACAGGAAACTCAGGACTCACACCACCAGGTTCAGGAACAGTTTCTACTCTCAACCAACAAGCTCTTGAACCAAAGAGGATAACTTCATTCAACTTCACTGCCCCATCACTGAAATGTCATCTTCCGCACTCTGGTTGAATGCCCATGGTGGGCAGCCTTTCATTGATACTTATTAGTCTGTATATTTATTGAGTATGCCCACAAGAAAATGAATCTCAGGGTTGTATATGGTGACATACATGTACTTTGATAATACATTTACTTTGAACTTTAACATGCAACATGCAAAGTCTCTTTGGGTCAGGAGTAGAAAAAAAAAATCAGACGCCAACTTCTACGCGCATGGATGTCAGCCTCCTCATTTCAAGTGCAAATCGCAGACTGCTGGAGGAAGGCCAGTCAGCATTTGTAGAGGCAGAGGGATGGTTAACATTTCAAACCGAGAAGAGGGCACGGCCTGGATGGTGGGGGCCTCGATGATAGATGCCGCTTTCTGGTGGCAGCACATCAATGACAGTATGGGTTTCCTCCGACGCGAATTGAACCCTCAACCTTCCGATATGTACGCTAACCGCTGAACTACCTCAAACCCCTTTTTTACTGGGCATCTCTAGAGACGGGGTTCGTTAGTCCCCCCCGCTAACAGCCACCTGACTCAGCGGGGAGAAAAACCACCTTTCTCAGACTCCGTGTATCCAGGGTCGATATGACTTGGGCTCCACCAAACCTGGGAGGTTGGAATGTCTCGCCCACCCAAACCCCGATCTGTGTGAATACAGTGTAACTACTGCTCCCCGTGCAATTGCCTGTCGGCAAGAAATAACAGACTGTACATTGCGTACAACTAGAAAGCAAGTATATTTACAAATAGCAGCTTTATTGAACAGTGAGTAGAAAAACGAAAAGAAAAATAAACAAAAAGGGCCCATTACAGTTAGCTCAGTCCAAATGTGCATGAAGATGGAGCTCATCTTGAAGTTATCTTTAACTCACGCACCAGACACACGGTCTGCGTGAAAGCATGCACCACCTACCAAATGTCGCTGGAATTCCACCTTGGACAAATGGGCTCCCCCACAGGAGTATTGGGCCTTCCTCCTTGAAGCCACTCATCTGCACCAAGCTCCCTGTGCAACAGGGACTGCATTCTCGGCTGTCTTCCCTCCTGTCTTCTCCCAGCAAAAAGACCTCGACCCACACCAGCGTCCGTCACAAAAACCTCTCCATTCAGCGTTCTCTAGAACCTTCTCCCAACTCCACCATCCTGATTATTGGCTGACACAAAAAGAGCAAGGAGGACTTGAGGTTCGATCAATTTAAGCGTCACGCCAAAGTCAGAATCAAGGCTGCAAGGTTTGGGCACCAGAACGTACCGATTTAACTGACCTCGATGTATGGACAGAGACTTCAGTGCCGTGCTGAATCTGAAGTGTCCGTTACAGGCTGAATCGAGTCAGTAGGGTCCAAGCCCCAGACAGCAGAGGCATTTGAACCTGATGCTTGGACAATGACTTAGGTGCCGAGCCAGGTTGAAAAGGTCAGGGTGTTGAGGTCTGAGGCAAGGAACAGACCAGTTCAGCTCGCTGCTCCACAGGGTTTACGTGACTCTGATCACACAAGACAAAGGAGCAGAAGTAGGCCGTTCGGCCCATCGAGTCTGCTCTGCCACTCCACCATGAGCTAAACTATTCTCCCATCTAGTTCTAATTTCCGGCTTTTTCCGGCTGCAATGAGTTATGCTGAACTCCAAGACTCCCTTACAGACCTCAGTTCAGAACACTAATTGCTTGGAGGGGTTCCCCCGTCCCCCTACACATTGGGAATTAGACTGTCTTTTTTTAAATACGGGTTCTTTTATTTTTTTCAAAAGTTCTTTTATGGACATGTGGTTTTTTTCTCTTTACACATTGGGTCTTTTTTTAAAATATATATATTAAAAAGCTCTTTAGGGTTTCTTTGTTTCATAGCTGCCTGTTAGGAGACGAATGTCAAGGTTGTATAATGTATACATACTTCGACAGTAAATGTATTTTGAATGTTAATTACATGCCTGATAAAGTGTCTCAGCCCGAAATATCGGCTCTTTATTCCTTTCCATAGATGCTGCCTGACTCTGTGTGTTACTTAGCGTCTACAGAATCTCTTTGTGTAATTATATGACCTCTTTATTTCAGTCAAAGCATGTCATTCTTCAATCCGCCTTTTTTTCTACACTTGACTACACTTACATAAAATACGCAGTAACCTGGGCATCAATGCACAGAGGTGCAAATGCACTTAAACCAACACACTCTGACGCCTCCACACACGAAGATTAATACCCATTAAGTCATAGTTCAACCATGTCTAACAGCAGGCGAGTGATTTGGGTGAAATCAGCTTTAAGTAGATGCTGTGCAAGTAAGACGCACTTGTCAGAAAGTCTGGTTTTAAACTGAAATTACAGGGCTAATTATGGATTACGGAGATTGAAATGTGCCTGGAGGTGACACAGCAGACATCTGTAGAGTTGGCATTTGCACAGTAATTGGAAGCAATTTTTCTGAGGTAGTGCGGGGAGCCCAGGAGCCCCCACAACATCTGACCACGTGGTTTGGCCTGGCTACCCTACAACAGGATCCTTTTGCAAAGGAGGAAAAGGTGAGCACTGTACCTCCTGCCCAAGGGTAGTAGTGAGAAGCTGGTGGCTTGGTGGAGGCGGGTGGGGGGTATTTGAAGTGCTGCCACACTAAAGCAACATCAATAAAATCCAAGAACCCCACCATCCAAGCCGTGCCCTCTTCTCGCTACTACCATCAGACAGGAGCTAGACAGAAGTCTTAGGTCCCACACAAAGTTCAAAATAAATTTATTATCAAAGTACATATAATTAACCATATACTCTCCTGAGATTCATTTTCTTGCAAACATTAACAGAAAATACAAGGAAACACAATAGAATCAATGAAAAGCAAGACAGATGAACAAATAGCCAATCTGCAAAAGAGTGCACGAACAAAACTAATAAGTAATCATTAAATATCAAGAACTCAAGTTGCAGAGTCCATACATTGTGGAATTTGTTTAGTACTGGGATGAGTCAAGTTACCCATTCGGTCCAAGAACCTGATGGTTAAGGAGTAATTGTTCCTGAGCCTGGTAGTCTGGGACTTGGGTATATCCAAACCAGAAACCCTGGATCAACAGTTCCGTGCATGCTGCACTCATGGCGCGAGACAGAGCTTTCGCCGCCAGTAACCACCAGGAACTCAGGAAATGCAGCAATGATCTACGTGAAGTCATCAAAGCAGCAAAACGACAATACAGGGACAAGATCCAGACACAACTCTCCAACAATCAACACACACAGCAAGGTCTGCACACCATCACAGACTTCAAAGCTAAACGCAGTGGTGCTGCCAACATTACTGCCTCTCTCCCAAATGAGCTAGTGTGTCTTTTTTTTAAATGTTTGGTTCAATGTCGCCAACACTGAGCCCCCGAGGAGAGCCGCTGAAGTGACCTGCACCTTGGTCATCTCTGAGGCTGAAGTACGCAGGTGTTTCCAATGTGTGGACAGCCAGAAGGCTGCGGGACCAGACGGCATCTCAGGGCGGTTACCCAGAGTGTGCACAGCACAACTGGCTGGTGTACTTGCAAACCTTTTTAATTTCTCCTTCTCCCAGTGTAGAGTGACCTCCTGCTTCAAAACATCCATCATCGTCCCTGTACCAAATTAGACCAAGGTAACATGTCTGAACGACTAGCATCCTGTCACATTCACCTCAATAATAAGCAAATGCTTTGAAAGGCTGGTCAAGGACTACATCTGCAGTATGCTGCCACCCACACTGGACCCCCTACAATTCGCCTAGCAACACAATCTATCTACAGACCATGCAATAGCCACAGCTCTACACACCGTCCTTACACATCTGGAGAAGGATGCTTATGTGAGGATGCTGTTCTTGGACTACAGTTCATCATTCAACACCGTAATTCCCTCCAGGCTCGACAAGAAGCTCAGAGACCTCGGCCTTGAGCCTACCTTTGCAGCTGGATCCTGGACTTCCTGTCAGATTGCCGGCAGGTTGTAAGAGTGGGCTCCCTCGCCTCCAGCCCTCTGACTCTCAGGGCTGTGTCCGAAGCACCCTCCTTTACTCTCTGTACACCCATGACTGCTGTCACCCACAGCTCCAATCTGCTAGTTAAATTTGCAGCTAATACTACATTGATTGGCCTTATCTCAATTAATAACGAGGCAGCCTACAGAGAAGTCATCACCTTGACACAGTGGTGTCAAGAAAACAACCTCTCCCTCAATGTCACAAAAACAAAGGAGCTGGTTGTGGATTACAGGAGGAACAGAGACAGGCTGACCCCTATTGACATCAATGGACCTGGGACTGAGAGGACGAACAGCTTCAAGTTCCTCAGCATGCACATCACCGAGGGACTCTCTTGGTGCCTCTTTCACCTCAGACAGTTGAAAAAGTTCGGCACGAGTCCCCAAATCTTAAAGACTTTCTACAGGGCACAATTGAGAGCATCCTGACTAGCTGCATCACTGCCGGGTATGGGAACTGTACTTCCCTCAATCGCAGGACTCTGCAGAGAGTGATGTGGACAGCCCAGCGCATCTGTAGATGTGAACTTCCCACTATTCAGGACATTTACAAAGACAAGTGTGTAAGAAGGGCTCAAAGGATCATTGGGGACCCAAACCATCCCAACCACAATCTATTCCAGCTGCTACCATTCAGGAAACAGTACCACAGCATAAAAGCCAGGAGCAACAGGCTCCAGGACAGCTTCTTCCACCAGGCCATCAGACCGATTAACTCACACTGACACAATTGTATTTCTAAGCTATATTGATCGTTCTGCTGTAAATCTTACTGTACATACTACTTATTACAAATTACTATAATTTGCACATTGAACAATCAGACGAGACATAATGGAAAGATTTTTACTCCTGTATGTGAAGGATGTAAGAAATAAATTCAATTCAATTCTTGAAAGTGCATTCTCGGTGCTGATAATCAAAATATTTAAAAGTTAATTTACTACCATTGTAGCACTTACAAAAATTCAAGTTGTTCCAAGATGCTTGGGTATATAACATTTATAGGCTCATTACATGTCAAAGAGAACTGGACATCTTAAACAAATTGCAATGTGTTAAGGATAAAGTGTTGTACGGGGCACAAAGCTTTCTAATTCGCAACAGAAACCAGCCCTCGGTGACGTGGGAGATATTAAGGACAAATTGATCAAAAAGCCTTGGATTTCTCCAAGCACCTTTCATCCATTATTCAGGATGTTCTGACAAATGTCAGAGCCAACAAAATACTTAAAAGGTACAGTTGTTTTGGGTATGAGGAAAACTCAGGGTGAATTGTGCAGACAAGCTGGCTCAGACAGAATCAGAATTATATCACTGGCACACGTCATGAAGTTTGTTGCTTTGCGGCGATAGAATATTCCTCCACCCCCTTCCCCAGGACAAGGGGCGGAGGATAATCCGTCTGTATGGGATGACTTCCGTCAGACGAGAGAGGTGGCGGAACTTTGGTGAAATCCTGCCCTCAATTTCTGTGGTTGGTTTGATGGAGATATTTGCTGTGTTGTTGGGCAGCGGGCTTCTGGATTCAGATCCAACAATGAAGGAATAACGATAGTGTCCGACTTGGCGGGAATCACCAAGAGAGAATGGTGATATCGGACAACAATTAGAACCATAGAACAATAGAACATTACAGCACAGAAACAGGTCTTTTGGCCCTTCTTGGCTGTGCCGAACCATTTTTCTGCCTAATCCCACTGATCTCCACCTGGCCCATATCCCTCCATACACTTCTCTCATCCATGTACCTGTCCAAGTTTTTCTTAAATGCTAAAAGCGAGCCCGCATTTACCACTTCATCTGGCAGCTCATTCCACACTCCCACCACTCTCTGTGTGAAGAAGCCCCCCATAATGATCCCTTTAAACTTTTCCCTCTTCACCCTTAATCCATGACCTCTGGTTTTTTCTCCCTTCACCTCAGTGGAAAAAGACTTCTTGCATTCACTCTGTCTATACCCATCATAATTTTATATACCTCTATCAAATCTCCCCTCATTCTTCTACACTCCAGGGAATAAAGTCCTATTCTACACCAATATTGTCCATTCTGATAGTTGGGTGTGTAATTATGGGGCAGAACGGTTAGTGTAATGCTTTACAGCACCAGTGACCTAGGTTCAATTCCCACTGCTGTCTGCAAATATATTCCCCACCCGTGACTGCGTGTGGGGGTTTCCACCGGATACTCCAGTTCTCCCCCCCACCACATTCCATAGACATAGGGGTTGATAAGTTATTTAATCACATGGGTGTAATTGGGTGGTGTGAGAAACACTGGGCCAAAGGGCCTGTTCGTGTGCTGGGTCTCCAATTAAATAAAAGCATTTCTGACCAGAGCAACGACGGCACGTAACGTCTGAGGCTCTCAGAGGCCTGAGCGCACAGCGGCGACAATGTGCTGACATAGAGGGGCTGAATGCTTTGAGTTGTCGATCATTTAAACAAACTTCTCCAACCTGGCTGGTGTCAAGCTTCCTGACAGTATTGGTGCTGCACTCACCCAGGCAAGTGGGGAGCATCCCATAAAATTTCAGACTTCTACATGCAGATGGTGGAAAAGTTGTGGGAAGTCAAAAAGGCAAGTCACTTACCACTTACTGTTGTGCATTTAATATTTCAGTAACATTGAAAATGTAGTGTTTGATTCAGCATCCATAATGCACTGAGGGTTACACGTAAAAGTATGTAACTGGCAACGTCATTGTGTGGTCACATCGTACTTGCGTGCCTTGTTTAAAGTAAAACAAGTTTAGACTTGCTTTCCTGGCTCCCTCGTTTTCCTTTCAATTAGTTCTTATGTTTTGAAGTTCTAAAATATTGCAGTGGCGTCAAGGAAGTTTTAAACGAACCTGAGACACCTACAACACTGTTGAAGCACAGCGAGATATCAGAACTTTTTTAAAAAGCGCAGCGAGAAACAGACAGACAGACAGACATACTTTATTGATCCCGAGGGAAATTGGGTTTCGTTACAGCCGCACCAACCAAGAATAGTAAAGAAATATAGCAATATAAAACCATAAATAATTAAATAGTAAGTTAATCATGCCAAGTGGAAATAAGTCCAGGACCAGCCTATTGGCTCAGAGTGTCTGACACTCCTAGGGAGGAGTTGTAAAGTTTGATGGCCACAGGTAGGAATGACTTCCTATGACGCTCAGTGTTACATCTCGGTGGAATGAGTCTCTGGCTGAATGTACTCCTGTGCCTAACCAGTACATTATGGAGTGGATAGGAGTCATTGTCCAAGATGGCATGCAACTTGGACAGCATCCTCTTTTCAGACATCACCGCCAGAGAGTCCAGTTCCACCCCCACAACATCACTGGCCTTACGAATGAGTTTGTTGACTCTGTTGGTGTCTGCTACCCTCAGCCTGCTGCCCCAGCACACAACAGCAAACATGATAGCACTGGCCACCACAGCCTCGTAGAACATCCTCAGCATCGTCCGGCAGATGTTAAAGGACCTCAGTCTCCTCAGGAAATAGAGACTGCTCTGACCCTTCTTGTAGACAGTCTCAGTGTTCTTTGACCAGTCCAGTTTATTGTCCATTCGTATCCCCAGGTATATGTAATCCTCCACCATGTCCACACTGACTCCTTGGATGGAAACAGGGGTCACCGGTGCCTTAGCCCTCCTCAGGTCCACCACCAGCTCCTTAGTCTTTTGAAACAGTTGAGTTAAAAGAAAAGCGCAGCACATGCTTCTTTGGAAAAGGACAGATGATCAATTTTTTTTTTTTTAAAAAGGCATAAAATTGACTTATTCACAGATTCATGAACAATGAGTACCAGGTGATAATAATCATAAATTTGGGAAAAAACAGAAATGACTGTCTACATTGGAAAGATAAACACATTCAATTGCACAGAAGATAACTCGAACATGTACACTAAGCCATTCAAAAATGTTTTTTAATGCTTTTAAAGCAAATGAGATAGCCAATGAGAAACAAGTACCAGTTTTGCTGAGTGTAATAAGTGAGAAACCATACAGCTTACTTAAAAGTTTGACTGCTCCAACCAAACTAGATGAAATGAGCTTTGCTTATATCATGGACGTTATGCAGAAACATTAGGAACTGAAGCCATTGTTGATTACAGAATGCTTTAGGTTGTATAAGTGGAAAAAAGGAAGGAGAGTCCATTTCAGCATACATGGCTGAAATTGAAAAGAAAAGATAATTCCCGTGGGAATGATATTCATAATAGGGAAATACAAAACTAACAAGCCACATCGGGGTTGTATGTGGCAAAAACAGGAGCGCCAGCATTGTGGGGATATCATTGGCTTAGTCAACTACAACTTGGAGATCCATCTACTATTTGGACACCACATCCCCTGTAACAGAATCAACGGAAAGCGAATTAAGAAAGATATGGGATGATGCCACAGCCAATGTTCAAGGATAACACTGGAAAACTCAAACATATCAAGGGTAAAACAGCGTTAAATAAAACTGCCACAGCCAAGTTTTGCAAAGCCCATCCGGTTCCTTACACCATCCATGACAAAGTAGTCAGTGAGGTAGATCACATGGAGGCTGAAGGAATACTTTCCAAGGTTGAATAGAGCCCAGGGGCAATGCCAGTGGTCCCGGTAGGCAAGAATGGGTCTGTCAGGATCTGTGGTGATTTTAAGGTCACCATTAACCCACTACTGAAAGTAAATCCATACCCTCTGCCCAGGTTAGAGGACATCCTTGCAAACCTTTCAGGAGGAAGGCACTTCAACAAAGTGGACTTAGTTGAGGTCTACCTACAGATGGAGATGGAAGAAGAGTCCAAACTGCATCTCACTCAGAAAGGGTTTTATCACTATAACAGGCTTATTTTTTGAGCTACACTCTGGCAGAAAGCTGAAGCCCAGGTGTTGTCCGGGCACTCAGTGTAACCTGGGTGACATCACTGTTATTGGTAAAGATGACAAGAAACTTCTCTAAAATCTCAGGACAATGTTAAAATGATTAGAAGATGCAACAAGTGTGAATTCTTTAAACCAAGTATCCCTCGCTGTGGTCACACTATCGATGCACAAGGATTACATAAGTGTGCTGAGAAAATTCAAGCGGTGGTGGATACCCCAAGGCCAAGGATGTGTCACACATGCAGTCCTTTTCATGATTTGTCTATCATTATAATAATAGGTTCCTGCCAAACCTGACTACTCTAATCCAGCACTTGAACTCATTACTACAGATCGGCAAGAAATGGCAACAGACCAAGCAATGTGAGGTAGCTTTCAAAACGTAAAGGAAACGATGACGTCAGACACTGTACCCACACACAATGATCCAAAGTGAAGCTTGCCTGTGACACCCCACATTATGGTATAGGTACAGTCATGTCACGTGTTATGAGTGATGGAAGTGAAAGCCCCCACAGCCTTTGTATTGTGTCCCCTTACCGCTGCAAAGAAAAATTGCACACAGATTGACAGAGAGACCTTGGGTCTGGTTGGGGGTGCAAAACGTTTTAACCAGTACCTATCTGGGAGAGGGTTGTACCATTGTTGCTGATCATCGACCACTGGTGTGCCATTTTCAATTCACAGAAGGCTGTCAAATATTAGCAGCAGCATGAACGCAGAGATGGGTTCTGCTTCTTGGAGAACACAATTACAAAAATGAATTTAAGAGGGAAAATAATCATGGACATGCTGATCGATTGTCCCCTTTACCCTTGGAGAAGGAAATAACCTGAAAAATTTACAAAAAAGGGATAGTCCTTTTGACGCATTCTCACAAATGCAAATTGAAGGTCTCCCTATTATGGCAGAAATTATCCAAAAGGAAACCAGAAAAGACACCATATTTCCTCATGTCTACCTGGCCACCCAAAATGGCTGGAATGTGCAGAAGAAACTCCAGATCCCCCTTTCTTTTTTAAATCAGAACAAGGATGAACTTGCCCTTGAAGGAGGTTCCCTTATGTGGGGTCAAGAATTGTTGTACCATCCAAGCTCAGAGTTCAGGTGTTGGAGGAGCTACATGCCAGTCATCTAGGTGCAGTCGAGATGAAAGCATTAGCTCAAAGCTTTGTCAGGTGGCCTGGGATAGATCAGCAGCTCCAACAATTCATCATGAACTGGTCAGGATGCCAACAGCAGCACCTCTCCATCCCTGGGAATGGCCTGCAGAGGATTCGTTTAGATTTTGCCTGACAATTCACGGGCACAAACTTCTTGCTAGTAGTGGATGCAGATACTAAGTGGCCAGAAGTGTTCCCGATAGCCTCCACTACAGCCTCACACAGTGCTGAGAAGCCCCTTCTCAAGGGCTGGTGTCCCAGGACACCTAGTCAGTGACAATGGAGCACAACTTGTTGTGGAACAGTTTCGGTCATTCCTGAAATGAATAGAATAAGACATTTTAAAACCGCGTCGTACCACCCAACTACAAATAGCTTGGTGGAAAGGCTTGTCCAGAACCTAAAGAACAAACTGTGAACAATGCCAGTAGAATAGACTACACTGAAACTGAATCAGAAACTCGCCAATTTCCTCCTTGCACATCACAACGCACCACACTCCACAACCAACAACTCACCAGCTGTGCCGTTTCTGGGTCGTTCCTTGCACTTATGCATGGACCTCCTCAAACCCAACCTCAGAAGGACAGCCAGCTGAGACAAATTGAAGGCTCCTCAAACAAGGAGGTTTGATGTTTCACTCCTGGACAAGCAGTCCTGGTGAGGGACTACAGAGGTGATCAGAAGTGGTAACTCAGGAAGATTAAGGACAGAACTGGACCACTCTCCTACACAGTGAAGATTGCCTCTGATATCATGAGAAACAACACATTGATCTCAGATCGGAGGAGATCAGAGTCAATTGTTAGAGAAGAAGGCTGGCCAGAGGTGGCCACACACAATACAATGACTACGTACACAGTATATGTACACGTGCACAAGTTGAGATGCATTCTTTATTGAGTTGGAGTGTTCTATTTAATATCCGAGTTAATGCAAACATATTGTTTGATCATGCATTCTTTGTTGTTCACAATGCATTGTGGATTATATGTAAAATATGTAAATGGCATATATCATGTACATTTAAATATAAAGTAATGGTGTCTATCATTATGCCGCAACGTCATACGTACATGCCTTGTTTAAAGTAAAAATAAAGTTATGCTCGCATTCCCAGCTCCCTTGTTTTCCTTTCAATTAGCTTATACGTTTTGGAATTACAAAACATAACACTTATCTCCATTAAACTGGGAATAAAATTCTTTTAAAATGAAAGGCTGTTTAAAAATGTCAAAGCAACATCAATATACCAAACACGAGGAAATCTGCAGATGCTGGAAATTCAAACAACAACACACACAAAATGCTGGTAGAACACAGCAGGCCACGCAGCATCTATAGGGAGAAGCAATGTCGACGTTTCGGGCCAAGACCCTTCGTCAGGACTAACCGAAAGGAAAGATAGTAAGAGATTTGAAAGTAGAGGGGGGAGGAGGAAATGCGAAATGATAGGAGTAGACCGGAGGGGGTGGGATGAAGCTAAGAGCTGGAAAGGTGATTGGCGAAAGTGATACAGAGCTGGAGAAGGGAAAGGATCATGGGACGGGAGGCCTCAGGAGAAAGAAAGGAGGGGGGGGAGCACCAGAGGGAGATGGAGAACAGGCAAACAACTAAATATGTCAGGGATGGGGTAATGATGCACCATCAATAACTCACTCTGAGACGTAAAAGCGAGGTATCGGCTTTTATTGACTGGAAGAAGGAACGAGCAGTGAGTGACCACCATACTACATCCTGGAGACTGAGAGGCCGGGCTCAGACCTCCATCACCTTTATACAGGGGTCTGTGGGAGGAGCCACAGGAGCAGTCATCAGGGGGCGTGTCCAGACAGGTATATGTAGTTCACCACAGGTAAGAAGGGAAGGAGGGGCATTAACAGAAGTTAGAGAAGTCAATGTTCATGCCATCAGGTTGGAGGCTACCCAGCCGGTATATAAGGTGTTGTTCCTCCAACCTGAGTTTGGATTCATTTTGACAATAGAGGAGGCCATGGATAGACATATCAGAATGGGAATGGGACGTGGAATTAAAATGTGTGGCCACTGGGAGATCCTGCTTTTTCTGGCGGACTGAGTGTAGGTGTTCCACGAAACGGTCTCCCAGTCTGCGTCGGGTCTCGCCAATATATAAAAGGCCACACCGGGAGCACCGGACACAGTATACCACACCAGCCGACTCACGGGTGAAGTGTCACCTCACCTGGAAGGACTGTCTGGGGCCCTGAATGGTGGTGAGGGAGGAAGTGTAAGGGCAGGTGTAGCACTTGTTCCGTTTACAAGGATAAGTGCCAGGAGGGAGATCGGTGGGAAGGGATGGGGGGGACGAGTGGACAAGGGAGTCGCGTAGGGAGCGATCCCTGCGAAAAGCAGAATGGGGGCGGGAGGGAAAATATACCAGCCATCTCAAGGAGAAACCTAGGGCTTTTCTCTGTGGAGCGAACGAGGATGAGAGGTGTACAAGATGATACGAGGCATAGATTGAGTGAATAACCAGGAATTTCTTCTCATGGAGGAAATGGATAACACAAGGGGTGTAATTGTAGAGTAATTGGAGGAAGGTATGGTGGGGGCGCATTGTTAGGAGGTCAGTTGTTTACTTGTACTACACAGATGTTAGATGCAGGTACATTTGGGAAATGTAAAACACTCTCAGATAGGCATATGCATGGTAGAAAAATGGAGGCCTATGTAGGAGAGAAGCGTTAGATTGATCTTAGGGTTGGATGAAAGGCCAGCACAGCTTTGTGGGCCAAAGGGACACAAGCTTTGTGTGCTATAACGTTCTATATTTTATGTTCTATAAATCTTTAAATCTTTACACAAAGAGTGAAGAGAACAAAAGTGCAAACACACTCTGTGCCGAGATCATAAGCCACATTTGTACCATGGCAACAAGGATACAGAGTGCTCATACAAGACTGAAAAGGTTGAAAAACCCAGCTCGTAAAAGACATCCTATTAAACTCAAATACCTGAACTAACAGTTGGCGCAGGATTTCAATTAGACCAAGCCAAAAGGGAACTAAAGCAGCTCCTTTCAAACAACAGTCAAAGACAGCAAGAAAGAAAATGTCAGATCAGTCATTTTCCTGCATTATTCCAATAGGTAGGTTTACTATTTAAACAGATTCCTCAACCCCAAAAAGCACAAATTTACACCCTAGATGACAAGAACATTTGATTTGCTCCTGTAAAGAAAGCGGCTTGATTGACTGAAGTATGCAGCAATTACCATATGCATAATTCATAAGGAAGTCACACAAGGTAGCAATAGCTCATTGACACTGTATCCAGCATGTTCATAAATTATATTGCCTCCAAACCTTTGGAATACCTTGTCGTTCCTCTCCGCGCCTTGTGGAGAATCAGGCAGCAACCTTGCTGTCTCTTTAGCATTTGTCTATTTTTTTCCATAAGGCTGAGTTGCTAGCTCGACGTTCAACCCAGCACAGGTGGAAAACGTGCAAGGAGCTGGCCAGATTCAAACCCGAGACCATTTGGTTCAAAGTCTGGTGCTGATGCCACTACACCACCGGGCAACTTTTGAAATACCTGGAGGTTCTCAATTGTTCAGCCTGCTTATCCAATGAGCAGTTTTGGCAAGTGTCCATCAATAATTAAAACAGCCCATCTTCGAGTCATAGAGTTCTTCACTACAGAAAAAAGGTCCTTCGAACCACCTAATCCATGTCAAACTGTTAATCAACCACCTCCTGGGCCATAGCCCTCCACACCCCTCCTATCCATGAACCGATCCAAATTCCTCTTAATTATTGAAATTGAACTTGCATCCAGCACTTCCACTGGGATATCATTCCACACTTTACCACCCTCTGAGTGAAATAGTTCCCCCTCATGTTCTCCTTAAATATTTCACCTTTCATCTTTAACCTGGGACCTCTAGCTCCAGTCTCACCCAACCTCAGTGAAAAAATTCCCTTACTTAAAATGAGTAGGTGCCTAATGGTTCAAATTCTCTTCTGAAAAGTCAGTGGGCTAAAGATGTTAGAAATAAAGTACAAACAGAAGGAAGTTTATATGAAAAAATACTGTACATTCTTAATCCACTCATCCCAGCCAACATTCGCAAGCTGTCAGATCAATCTGATTTAACCATAGGAATCCTTACCTTTGCTGGATTGATGACGATGTTCCGGGCTGAGCCATGTTCATCCCCAGAGAAGGCAGGCTGATTACTGAAACCCTGCTTCACATTCACTGCCGTCAACTCATCCTGCACAACAAGAGACAACGAGTCAGATCCATCATCTTGAAACTGTAACACACCACACTGTCTATCGCATAGGAGCCCCTCTTGTCCAACTCCCAGTCAGGCATCCAATTCAAAGTTCAAAGTAAATTTATCAAAGTGCGCATATCAAGTTCAAGTTTATGGTCATCTGGATGCACATACACGCACCCAAGCTCCTCCAAACCACGGTGCACCCATATAACACATCGCACACAGCACGTAAACCAAGTTATCATACAATTCAAAATGCACAGCACAGGTAAACAGTACGGTAATAGCTCACTGTCCTAACAAGATGTGGGGAATTTCTTCAGCCAGAAGGCAATGAATCTATGGAATTTGTTGCCACGGGCAGTTGGAGGCCAAGTCTTTGGATGTATTTAAGGCGGAGGTTAATAGGTTCTTGATTAGCCAGGACATGAAAGGTTATGGAGAGAAGGCAGGAGAATGGGGTTGAAAGGGAAATGAATCAAACGTGATGAAACGGCAGAGCAGACGCGATGGGACAAATGGCCTAACTCTGCTCCTATGCCTCGTGGTCTTGTGAAGAAGATCTCAGTGGTGGCAGGGTCTTCATCGTCTCACAGCCTAGGGGAAGAAGCTGTTACCCACTCTGGCAGTCCTAGACCTGATACTTCCGTACCTCATTCCCCATGGTAGTTGCTCAAAGAAAATGTGGAATGGGTGGTAGGGTGTCTCAATAATGCTTTGGGCCCTTTGTCTGTAATGCGTCAGGCAAATGTCACAAATGGGGGAATGGGGGGGTGGGGAGTAGAGGAAGACACTATAATCTTCTCAGCAGTTTTTACTGTACTGTGTAGGAGTTTGCAGTCTGATATCTTGCAGCTTCTTTACCATACAACGATGAGGCCAGACAGAACACTCTCAATGGTACTCCTCTCAAGAGTTGTTAGGAAGGGGGCAGGGAGCCTTGCTCACTTTAGTCTCCTCAGAAAGTGTGGATACTGCTGTGATCTCTTGACCAGCGAGGTATTCCGAGTCCAGATTAGATGATCTGTTACGTGCACACAAAGGGTGTTTTTCACCCTCTCCAGGGCACAGCCATTGATCTGCAATGGAGAGTGGTCGACCCGTGCCTTCCTGAAGCCCACGATCGTCTCTCTTATCTTGTCCACGTTGAGACTCAGGTGGTTGTTTTCACGCTACTTGACAACCCTCTCCACCTCCTTCCTGTATACTGATTATTGCTGATGAGGCCAGCCACTCTTGTATCATCAGTAAACTTGATGACGTGGCTTGAGCTGACTCTGCCAGTGCAGTCATGAGTCAGCAGCATGAACAGCAGTGGACTGAACACACAGCCCTGGGGGCCACCAGTGCTCAGCCTAATGGAGCTTGAGACGTAGGGGTTGATTCCAAATGAGGATAGTTTCCCCAACAGCCTCTGAAGGATAATCATGTTAAACACTCAGTAGAAGTTGATGAACTGGCAGATGAGATATTGTTTTCTAGGTGGGACAGGATGGAGTGAGGGCCAAGGCTATGACACCACCAGTGAACTGTTTTGAGTGGTAGGTGAACTAGAAAGGGTTCAGTGCCGCTGGAAGCGGAGATCTTATACAATCCATTACCAGCTACTCAAAGTTGATTTTTGAAGTCAAGTCTGGGTGGTAAACATTTAGGCCAGTTACCATTCCTCCCTTGGGTACCAGAATGATGGTGGCTGCCTCGAGACCTGCGGGGACAGTGCATCATATGTCACCTTCGATTTGTTTCTCTTGCAGGCATTCACAGTAGAACAAAGCAATAAAATAGAATCCATGAAAATTTACACACAGACTGACAAACAACTAATGTACAAAAGACGAACTGTGCAAATACAATGATAAATAAATATTGAGAACATAGGTTGTGGAATCAGTTCAGAGTTGAGACGAGTATAATTATCCACTCTAGTTCAGATGCCTGATTGTTGAGGGGTAATAACTGTTACTGAACCTGATGGTGCGGGATAAGGTTCTAAGGTTTCTGTACCACCTTCTCAATGACAGCAGCATGGCCTGAATGCTGGATGCCTGTACAATTAGCGAGAATACATGAGGGCAATGCAGAAAGTAAACAATTTCTTTAGCAAAGACTGGTGCAAAGTCCAAAATAAATTCATTATCAAAGTGAGACACATACCACCACGTACTACTGCAAGGTTCATTTTCCTGCAGGCACTCATGATAATTGCAGAGAAATACAACAGAATCAATGAAAAACTACATACAAATACAAAAAACCAATGTGGAAAAGACAACAAACTGTGCAGATAGAAAAAGAAAAACAAAATAATTATAATAGATAATATTGATTTGCAGAGTCCTTGAAAGTGAGTCCTTTTGGAATCAACTGGGACCTCAGTGTTAGGGTGAGTGACATCATCCACTCTAGTTCACGAGCCTGATGGTTGAGGGGTAATAACAGTTCCTGAAACACAATGTGTGGGATCTGAGACTCCTGTACCACTTTCCTAATAGTAGCACCCAAGGACCTAGATGGTAGGTGCCCTTGATGATGGGTAATGCTTTCTAACGCCAACACTCCTTGAGATGCGCTCAATGGCGGAGGATTTTGCCCGCGATGGACTGGGCTGTATCCACTACCTTTTTTGGGCTTTTCCATTCAAGTGCATTGGTGTTTCCAAACCGATCAAAATAACACAAGGATGTAAAGAGAAACACCCTTGCTGGTGTAATAAATAGATGGTGAATTTCCACGCATATTAAAAATCCAATTCGTTTGTTGTCACTTTACGAGGTCCCATATGGCCCAAAAGCTGAAAAGTACCAGTTCACCGCACGCACAATAAACACTAAACTTCACCCTTTGGTTCCAAAACTTGCTGAGAAAACAAGGTACGCCACAGATCAGAGCCGTAGCAGCATGCTCTTTGTTCCAAACTGATAGTGAAATTTGCAATGTTGCTTTGTGTTTCCATCCAAGGCCCTTTGCCAGATACATCAGTGGAAAATGTTGATCTAAAACCTCACGATTAAAGTGGCTCACAATGACATCAGTGGTTGCGAAGCTCCAGCAGTGCTGAATTATTTCAGCCACACAAGAACAGCTGCAGCTCCATTTAACAGAAGGGTATGCACCACACCTGGGCCTCAACTTACCAAACACAACCACAGCTTGAAATACATGCAAATGGGTCAGTAAGATAAGCAACTGCACTCCACAGAGCTGTACTTCTCAACATTAAAATCTCACAATAATCAATCTCAAACATTGCCTGCTACACAGCTCCTGATTCATAAGTGCTTTCCATAAAGTCATAAACCATCCCAATCCCAAACACTTCATTACAGGACGTCCCTGCATATGAACATCTTACTGATGGACAGCCCTACATATGAATAAGCTCCCACCATATTATTACATTCAAAAGAGTGACATATGCACCTGTACATACTTTCTTTCCTAAAAGCAGCAGAATGAGGTTTATCATTGACATATATAGTGAAATTTGTTTTTGTGGCAGCAAAACAGTGAAAGACTTAATATTATTTTACATTAAAATTAGGAATAAAGTAAATAAATAGTGGAAAATAAGAAAAGTGAGGTAGTGTTCGTGGCCCGAGCATGGGAAGAAACTGCTCCTTAAATGCTGAGAATGGGTCTTTGTGGTCCTCTACTTCCTCTGAGATTGGAATGAGAAGAGGACACAGCCTGTATGGTGAGGGTCCTTTATGTCTTCTTGAAGCACTGCCTTTCTCCTTGATGTTGGATGCCGTCTTCTTGAAGGTAGTGGGGAGGGTTGTGACCATGACGGGGCTGGCCGAGTCTACAACCATCTACGGCCTCTTTCAATCCTAGGCATTGGAGCTTCTACACCAGGTGTTGATGCAACCAGTCAGAAAACTCTCCATAGTCTATGTGTAGAAACTTGATAGAGTCTCTGGTGACATATCAAATCTCAAACTCTTAATGAACAGAGCCATTTAAGTAAATTGGTTGTGCTCCAGAGAACTGTCTTTTTCGTCAGTAAAATCTCACAACACTCGACCTCAAAGGTCACCTTTTCGGCAGGTTTTCATTAATAAACAGATTCCCTAGAATCGCAAACTGTCCCTCTCCAAAGCACTTCATTACATCCTTAGGATAAGAACATTTTGGAACACTCCTACAAGCTCACAACATATTATTTTGCCTAATTCTGCTCCTATATTTTATCTTATAATCTTTCTCAACACTGTTGAGGTTGTATCAGACATTGGTAAGGCCAAATTTGGAGTATTGTGTACAGTTCTGGTCACCTAACTATAGGAAGGATATCAGTAAGATATCAGAAAAGATTTACTAGGATGTCGCTGGGTCTTCAGGAGTTGAGTTACAGGGAAAGATTGAACAGGTTAGGACTTTATTCCTTGGAGCACAGAAGAATGAGGGGGGATTTGATAGAGGTTTACAAAATTATGAGGGGTATAGACAGAGTAAATGCAAGTAGACTCTTTCCACTTAGATTAGGAGAGATAAACACGAGAGGAAATGGCTTTAGGGTGAAAGTGGAAAGGTTTGGGGGAACTTCTTCACTCAGAGTGACAGGAGTATGGAACGAGCCGCCGTCTGACATGGTAAAAGTGGGCTCATTCTTAAGTTTTAAGAATAAATTGGATAGATACATGGTTGGGAGAGGTCTGGAGGGTGATGGACTGGGTGCAGATCAATGGGACTAGCGGAATAAAGTTTCGGCACAGACTAGAAGGGCTGAATGGCCTGTTTTCGGTGCTGTAGTGTTCTATAGTTCGACTAGCCTAATCGTTGGACAATTTACAATGACCAATTAACCCACTAACTAGTACGCCTTTGGACCTTGTTAGGAAACCAGAGCACACAGAGGAAACCCAGACGTTCACGGGGAAGAACGCACAAATTCATTAGACGAAATTGAACTCAGGAACACCCTGGATGTAATAGCATCTCACTTACCACTATGCTACTGTGGATTTGAAAGAAGAATTAGTAAAGCAAAGAGCTTATGAGAAAGCACCAGCAGATGATTAATACGATAAAAATCTGAATGGTTTAAGAGCATAAAGAGCAAGAAGAGAGAGGGCCTCTTAAAGATCAAAAGATAATCTCTGCCTGCTGGCTATATTTGTAGGCAAGATTTTTAATGAATGCTCTGTAGGCATTTTCACAAAACATAAGAATGCAACATTTAGAAGGATGAAAATACTGAATGGAATAAACATGTGAACAAATAACAAGAAATGGGATTAAAATTTTTAAAAACGATTGTACATGGTAGCTTGGTCAGAAAATTAAGATCCCATTGGTTCCGCGAGATTGGTTTTAAAATTGGCTCAGTGTGAGATGCAAAAGCAACTGCTGATGACAACCAGAATTCTGTAATTTATGGGCTCAGTACTTGAGCATTTTTCATTCTGTAATCAATGCAAATTTGAATGGGGGAGTAATGATAAAGAAGTTTTAGATATAAAAATTTGCCAAGTGGTTTGCATGAAGGAGAAAAACTGCAGACTGCAAGGGGGTATAGAAGTGTGTAGGCAAATGAGGGGAGATTTGATAGAAGTAAACAAAATTATGAGGGGTAGAGATAGGGCAAGTGCAAGGTCTTGATGGAGTCAAGTAATTATTGATACTTCCAACTGAGGTAAGGTTTGTTTGGCGAAACCCAGCCCGATTTTCTCCGAGGTTCCAAAAGCTTTGCTGCTCCCAGAACTTGTCCAAGTTGCAGATGTCATGCTGAGTCTTCGCAAGCTCTGAAGGAGAGATGCTGCTGTGCTCTCTTTGTAACTGCACTTACGTGCTGGGTCCAGAACAGGTCCTCCAAAATGACAGCACTGAGGAATTTAAAGTTGCTGACCATATCCACCTCCGATCTCCCAATGAGGACTGGCTGATGGACCTCTGGTTCCCTCCTTCTGAAGTTAATCTTCATCTCCTTGGTCTTGCTGACATTGAGTGAGAGAATGTCGTTGAGGCATCACTCAGCCAAAGTTTCAGTCTCCCTCCTATTCATCACCGTCTTTATTTCGGCTTACGACAGTGATCTCGTCAGCAAACGTGTATGAGGCGTTGAAGCTGTGCTAAGCCACACAGTCTCCTGGGCAAGATGGTCACAGGATGAGAACTTAGTGGTTCAGCTCCTCACCCCTGGGTGGAGGGGAGAGTGTTGGGGAGGCAGACTTCTGTGCCCCTACATCAACGTCAGCTGTGACAGGACGTGTGTGGAAATTAGGCAGAAGCCCAAATCAGCCAATCCTCTGTACGGGCTCCTTCTCAACTACCGAACACCTAGGTGGGCATACAGGTGTAAACTTGACAGATTACATGCTTTGGGAAAGAGCTTAAGTTTTGATTTGTCAAAGACAATATCACCGAAGGTTTGGGTCAGCTGAAAGGTTTACTTGTCACGCGTACATTAAAATATACAGTGAAATGCATCATTTGTGTTACCAACCAACACAGTCGGAGGACTGCACTGGGGGGAGCCAATAAGTGCCCACAACTTGCTAACCCTAACCCATACATCTCTGGAACGTGGGAGGAAACTAGAACATCAGAGGAAGCTCAGGGGGGGTCACAGGGAGAATATACAAAGTCCTTACTGACAGTAGCAAGATTTGCAGTCAATCATGGTGCAGTAAAGCATTACACTGGCTGCTTTGCTACTAAGCCACTCAAAGAGCCCGCTTTCAGTAAAATGGCAGCTCACCCTGACGCAGCAGCCTCTATGAGGCCAACCAATGATATTATTGTCTCTTTTATAATTGCAAGACAGTGCTGGACATGTAGAATTTGAAGTATTGCAAGTCTACCCCATCAGCGAGATGTTCAGTGGCTGAGGAGCTGGACCGTGCTGTTGCCCGCTACAGAGGGTCGGCGCGTGAAGGCAGTGTGCAGTCTAGCAGCGAGTGGCTGCCTTGATCGTTTTTCTCCTGGTCTCAAGACACTGCTGCACATTGGTAATGTGGAAAGCTGCAAACCTGGCCCACAGGTTTACTGGTGGGGTGGGGGGGGGGGGTGGGGAGTGAAGTTTCCCCTCATGTTCCCCATAAACTTTTCACCTTTCACCCTTAACCAATGAGCTCTGGTTGCAGTCCTGAATGGAAAAGGCCTGCTTGCATTTACCCAGTCTATAGCCCTCATAATTCTGTATACCTCTGTCAAATCTCCCCTCAATCTTCTAAGTTTCAAGGAATAAAGTTCTAATCTTTCCTTCTAACTCAGGATCTCCAGACCCAGCAGCATCCTTGTAAATTTTTGCTATAGTCTTTCAAGCTTGTTTACATCTTTCCTATGTTTAGATTCTGTAGTGTATGGAGTTTTTGCAGTTGGCTGCACTTCAGTGACCAACGCTGACAAATTCATGTGCAGCTGTTGGATCGAGCACAGTTTAAAGTCAGACTGAGCAGCGAGGTTTGGCCAGTCAACCTTTTCTTTTGTGCCCCAGATAACAAAGCCAATATAGTTCTGGTGCCCCAGAGGAAACAGATTTAAGAAGCCCACAAGCCCAGGTGCTGGGGTAAGAACCGGAGCTGCAAATTTCTGAAACATGCTCATTTGATCTGAGATCACCTATGCTCAGAAATCACAAAGTTTATCAAATTGGCTTATCTCATGCCAATCCAAAGAAACTTCAAGTTTTAAAATATATTTTCACATCAGTTCATCAAATACAAGATGCTTGATTGTAAGCAATTCATTGGTCGCTGATGTTGGAGAGGGATGGAGAAAGAGGAATGACAGTTAATCAGAATCACTGACAGGTTTTGAAATTTGTTGTTTTCTGACAGCAGTACAGCATGAGATACAAAAATTATAAATGCCATGTTAGCATAAAAGCAAGGATGTAACACTGAGGCTTTATAAAGCACTGGTGAGGTCTCACTTGGAGTATTGTGAGTAGTTTTGACCCCTTATCTAAGAAAGGATTTGCTGACAATGGAGAGGGTTCAAAGGAGGTTCATGAAAATGATTCCAGGATTGAATGGCTTGTCATACAAGAATGTTTGATGGATTTAGGCTTGTAGTCACCAGAATTTAGAAGAATGAGGGGTGACCTCATTGAAACCTATCAAATGGTGAAAGGCCTTGATAGGGTGGGTGTGGAGAGGATGTTTCTAATGGTGGGAGAGTCTAAGACCAGAGGTGACAGCCTCAATAGAGGGGTGTCCTTTAGAATGGAGATGAGGAGGAATTTGTTTAGTCAAGAGTGGTGAATCTGTGGAATTCTTCGCCATATGTAAAGACTTAATATATACTTAAGGCAGAGGTTGATAGATCCTTGATTGGTCAGGGCATGAGGGGATACGAGGAGAAAGCAGGAGACTGGGGGTGGAGAAGGAAAACGGATCAGCCATGATGGGTCAGAGTCAATGGGCCAAATAGCCTAATTCAGTTCCTATATCATATCGTCTTACAATAAATAACTAACTAATGCAAAAGAGAAATGACAAGGTAATGTTTGTAGGTATACCTAACACACAACTACAGCATGTACTAGACAAGCTCCACTTAAATTCAGAGAAGGCAGGCTTGTAATTATACAGCATCTTTCACGCATTTCAGGGAATTGAATCTCTTTGGAATGTGATCCCTGCAATAAAACAGGAAATAGAGCAGCCAATTTCCATACAGCGATGTTATCATTACCAAATCTCCTACTTCATGCTTCTGATTGAAGGATATATATTGGCTAGAGTGCTGCAGCATAACTCTTCAAGGTGAATCCATGGGAGTTTATGAGAGTGAACCTAACCTTGCCCTAATCTGAAAGACAATACCCAAACAATCCAGCACACCCTCCTTCTGCCCAATGAGTGAGAACAGGGCAATACCAGGCGAGACCAACATATTATATAGCTGAATTTAATTGGAATATTCACAACACAGCAGTCTCCTAACTCCGCAAATTCACGGTTATGCATCAAGCCAATTGGGCAAACTCTCATTACATTCTGATGTCTTGAGTACGTGAGAGTATTTCCTCTTGACAAGAGGTTACGTGCAACAATTTGATGGCACTTTGATGCTCAAATTTCAATCCAAGGAAATCTGAAATCAGTTTGTTTGATGTCCATGAGATAATGGAGTAGAATTAGGCCATTCAGCCCATTGAGTTTGTATTGCTACTCTATCAGGGCTGATTTGTTTTCCCTCTGAACCCCATTCTCCTGCCTTCTCCCCATAACCTTTGATGCCCTTAGTAATCAGGAATCTATCACCCTCCGTTCTAAATATAGATAGATAGATAGATAGATAGATACTTTATTCATCCCCATGGGGAAATTCAACTTTTTTTCCAATGTCCCATACACATATTGTAGCAAAACTAATTACATACAATACTTAACTCAGTAAAAAATATGATATGCATCTAAATCACTATCTCAAAAAGCATTAATAATAGCTTTTAAAAAGTTCTTAAGTCCTGGCGGTAGAATTGTAAAGCCTAATGGCATTGGGGAGTATTGACCTCTTCATCCTGTCTGAGGAGCATTGCATCGATAGTAACCTGTCGCTGAAACTGCTTCTCTGTCTCTGGATGGTGCTATGTAGAGGATGTTCAGAGTTATCCATAATTGACCGTAGCCTACTCAGCGCCCTTCGCTCAGCTACCGATGTTAAACTCTCCAGTACTTTGCCCACGACAGAGCCCGCCTTCCTTACCAGCTTATTAAGACGTGAGGCGTCCCTCTTCTTAATGCTTCCTCCCCAACACGCCACCACAAAGAAGAGGGCGCTCTCCACAACTGACCTATAGAACATCTTCAGCATCTCACTACAGACATTGAATGACGCCAACCTTCTTAGGAAGTACAGTCGACTCTGTGCCTTCCTGCACAAGGCATCTGTGTTGGCAGTCCAGTCTAGCTTCTCGTCTAACTGTACTCCCAGATACTTGTAGGTCTTAACCTGCTCCACACATTCTCCATTAATGATCACTGGCTCCATATGAGGCCTAGATCTCCTAAAGTCCACCACCATCTCCTTGGTCTTGGTGATATTGAGACGCAGGTAGTTTATATAAATATATCCAATGACTTGGCCTCGCATATCATCTGTGGCAACGAATTCCATGGATTCAGCATCCTCTGGAAAAGAAATTCCTCCTCATCTGTTCTAAAGGGATGTCCTTCTATTCTGAGGCTGTGCTTCTGGTCCTAGACTCTCCCACTATTGGAAGCATCTTGTCCATGTCCACTCTATCTAAGCCTTTCAATATTCGAGCAGTTTCAATGACATCCTTCCAAATTCTTCTAAACTTCAGTGAGGACAGGCCTAGAACCATCAAACACTCCTCGTACATTAACCATTTCATTTCCAGAATCATTCTCACAAACCTCCTCTGGACCCTCTCTAGTGCCAGCACATTTCAGTGGAATAAAGGAAATTACAATGGCATGAGGGGGGAACTGGCCAAAGTTGACTGGAAAGGGACATTAGCAGGAAGGACGGCAGGATATCGATGACTGGAGTTTCTGTGAAAAATGAGGTAAGTGCAAGACAGATATATTCCAAATAAGAAGAAATTTTTGAATGGAAGGAGGACACTGCTGTGGCTGACAAATGAAGTCAGAGCCAAAGTAAAAGCAAAAGAAAGGGCATACAGGGAAGCCAACACTAGTGGGAAGATAGAGGATTAGAAAGCTTTTAAAAACTTGCAGAAGGAAACTAAGAAGGACATTAAGAAGGAAAAGATGAATTATGAAATGACTAATGGTGACTAATATCAAAGGTGATACTAAAAGCTTTTTTAAGTATATAAAGGGTAAAAGAGTTGAGAGTAGATATAGGAACAATAGAAAATTACGCTGGAGATATTGTAATGAGAGATGCAGAGATGGCAGAGGAACTGAATGCATATTTTGCATCAGTCTTTACAGTGGAAGACATCTGCAGTATACCGGACATACAAGAATGTCAGGAAAGTGAAGTATGTGCAGTCAAAATTACAACTGAGAAGGTGCTCAGGAAGCTTAATGATCTGAGGCTGGATAAATCTCCTGGACCTGATGGAATGCACCCTCGGGTTCCGAAGTAGCTGGAGAGATTACGGAGGCAATTACAATGATCTTTCAAGAATTGATAGATTCTGGCATTATACCAGATGACTGGAAAATTATAAATGTCACTCTGCAATGATGACGGGTGGGAGGCAGCAGAAAGGAAACTATAGACCCATTAGCTTGACATCAGTGGTTGGGAAGTTGTTGGAATCGATCATTAGGGATGAGATTATGGAGTTCCTGGAGGCACATGACAAGATAGGCCAAAGCCCTCATGGTTTCCTGAAAGGAAAATCCTGCCTGACTAACCTACTGCAATTTTTTTGAGGAAATTACAAACAGGGTAGACAAAGGAGATGCAATGGATGTGATGTACTTGGATTTTCAGAAGGCCTTTGGCAAGGTGCCGCACATGAGGCTACTTAGCAAGATAAGAGCCCATGGAATTACAGGGCAGTTATTCGTATGGGTGGAGCATTGGCTGATTGACAGAAAACACAGAGTGGGAATAAAGGGATCCTATTCTGGTTGGCTGCTGGTTACCAGTGGAATTCCACAGTTTGGACTATGGAATTAATAGAACTGTGGCTAAATTTGCCGATGATACAAAAATAGGTAGCGTTGAGAAAACAGAGAGCCTATAGACAGACTTAGATAGTTTAGGGGAATGGGCAAAGAAGTGGCAAATGATATACAATGTTGGAAAGTGCTTAGACATGCACTTTGGAAGAAGAAATAAACGGGCATATTATTTAGATGGGGAGAGAATTCAAAATGCAGAGATGCAAAGGGACTTGGGAGTCCTTGTACAAGATATCCTAAAGGTTAACCTCCAGGTTGAGTCAGTTGTGAAGAAGGCAAATGCAATGTTGGCATTTATTTCTAGAGGTATAGAATACAAGAGCAAGGATGTGATGTTGAGGCTCTGTAAGGCACTCGTGAGACCACACTTGGAGTATTGTGTGCAGTTTTGGGCTCCTTATTTTAGAAAGGATGTACTGATATTGCAGAGGGTTCAGAGAAGATTCACAAGAATGATTCCAGGAGTGAAAGGGTTACTGTATGAGGAACATTCGGCAACACTTGGGCTGTATGCCCTGGAGTTCAGGAGAATAAGGGGGGATCTCATAAAAATATTCTGAATGTTAAAAGGCCTGAAGAGATTATATATGGCAAAGTTATTTCCCATGGTAGGGAAGTCTAGGACAAGAGGGCACAACTTCAGGTTTGAAAGACATCCATTTAGAACAAAGATGTGGAGAAATTACTTTAGTCAGAGGGTGGTAAATCTGTGGAATTTGTTGCCACGAGTGGCTGTGGAGGCCAAGTCACTGGGTGTATTTAAGGCAGAGATAGATAGGTTCTTGATCAGCCGTGGCATCAAAGGGTATGGGGAGAAGGCAGGGGAGTGGGGATGACTGGAAGAATTGGATCAGCTCATGACTGAATGGTGGAGCAGACTCATTTGGCCAAATGGCCTACTTCTGCTCCTATACCTTATGGTCTTATGATGTTAAGAAGCATTGATAGAGTAGACAGCAAGTGCTTTATTTCCCCCCAGAGCAGCAATGTCTAATACCAGAGAATAACCTTTTAAGATGAGTGGAGGAAAGTTTAGGGGGAATATTAGAGCTAGGTTAGCTTTTTGCTAGAGAGTAGTAGGTGCATGGAACGCACTGCCGGGAGCGGAGGTAGATGCTGATTCAGTCGGGATATTTAAGAGACTCATAGATAGGCACATGGATGAACGAAAAATAGAGGATTGTGGGCTGTGTAGGAAAGAAGGGTTAAATTGATTTTGGAGTCTGTTCAAATGTCGGCACAACATTGTGGGCCAAAGAGGCCCGTACTGCCCTATGTCTATTTCCAATACAAAAGATTTCTAATTGGGTTTTTTTTTTAAATACACGTAAATCAAAGTCAGGCTGTTAGAAAACACAACAATATTCCCATTTGCACAAACTGCAAAGTGCTCCATATGGAAATGATATGAAGAGTTTAAAAACAATTTGTCCAATTAGATTGAGTTATAAAGCTAATGATAAGACCACAATACATAGGATCAGAAACTAAGTCATTTTGCCCATCAAGTCTGCTCTGCCATTCAATTATGGCTGATCCTTTTTTCTCCCTCCTCAGTCCCACCCCCCAACCTTCTCCCTGTGATCTTTGATGCCATGGCCAATCAAGAACCTTTCAAGCTCTGCCTTAAATACGCCCACCACAGCTGCCTGTGGTAATAAATTCTACAACTTCACCACCCTCTGCTAAAGAAATTTCTCTGCATCACCGTTTTAAATGGACGCCCCTCTATCCTGAGGCTTGGAAAATAAATTATATTTATTTCCATCACAGCTGATGATGTACATGGACATTAAAAACCATTTAGTTGTGCTGCTCACAATTTGGGAAGCTTTGCTGATCTCCTAAGCAACATTTCCATCTCAATCAGCAGTCTCAAAGCAAAATGCAGTCATTTATTTTCATTGCTCATTACAGGAATTCTTCTGGAGAGTTGGAGGTGGCTGCCTCTGTGCTCTGATAACAGGAGTGCAGAAAGTGACTCAGATATATGGGAACCTTTGCAAATTTCATTAGAAGTACTAAAAGGGTTGGAAATTTGCTTCATCCATCCCAACAGCATCACATTTGTCTTACCCTGTCCTCTTGAAAGCATCAGGATCTGTCAGCACCACTCTCGTTCTCGATGAGCTATACCGACACCAAGCCTGCCGTCCACTCGTTTCCTGCTCAAGAGCCTTCAAACCTCCTCCCTCCTCTCCAACCTCTTCCTGCCCAAAATCCTTCAAGGTCTGCGTTCCTCCGGGTCTTGTTATCAAAGCACGAGTGTCCAAGCCTTCAATTGTCTCTATTCTATGCACTAGATTTCCACCCTAAACCCTTCCAACTCCTCCTTCACTTGAACATCTTAAACCCTGTTTCTACTCCTGGGAGACCCAGCCTTTTTTTTAAAAAAAATACCATTGACCAATACCATTAAGCAAGGAGTCTGTGGCCCCCAGATTGTGAACCCCCGGTCCAGCGGCACCTTTTATTAAGCCCTCCTAGGAGCTTGTCCTTCATCTGACAATTAGATAGGTTTTTTTTTATATTTTAAGATTGATGGGGATTAAACATTAGCTTTACTTGTCACAGGCACAACAAAACATACATCGAAATACACTGTTTTTGCACCAATGTTCACAGTCCAAGATCTGTGCTGGGGACAGCCCACAAGTGTCACCACTCACTAACCCCAAATGTACGTCTGGAAAAAGGGAGGAAACCCACACGGTCATGGGGAGAAGGTGCAAACTCCACATAACAGCGGCGGCTGGCAGGGGTTAGATGCCAGTACCAATAATATTGGCCATGAAACTGCAGAAATGTCATTAAAACAAATGCCTGGTGCACTAGTATCCTTCAGGATAGCTACTTGCTATTGTCACCCAGTGACCCCAGCGTCACCCGAGAGTGTTAACTGCCCTCGGAAAAGGACCCAAGATGATTTTCTGTTCATGTGCTACTTAACACTGGGCAGTCAAAGCATGGGACTAGCGTAGATTGTCTTAAAATAAATTCAAAGCTCAAAGTAAATTTCAAAGGTAAAATACATGTCATCATATACAATCCCGAGATTCCTGCGAGCGTACTCAATAAACCCACAGTAGAGTAACAGCCATGAAATAAACAATGAAAGGCCACACCAACTTTGGTGTCGAACCAGTGTGCAAAAGACAACAAATTGTTCAAACACAAAAAGGAAGAAATAACAATATATAAATAAATAAGCGATATTGAGAATATGAGATGAAGAGTCTTTGAAAGTGAGTCCATGTAGGTTGTGGGAACATTTCAGTGATGGGACAAGTGAAGTTGAGTGGGGTTACCCCATTTGGTTCAGGAGCCTGGTGGTTAAAGAATAAATGAATCTGGTGGTATGGGTACTGAGGCTCCTGTACCACCTTCCTGGCAGCAGCAGCAAAAAGAGAGCTTGTCTTGGGTGCTGGGGTCCTTGATGCCAGATGCTGCCAAATGAACAGTTTCCAGGATGCCAATTCAATGTAACATCACGGGAACCACTCTCCCTCCCTGCACGCTGTACTTCTCGCTGCCTCGGTAAAGCAACCAGCGTAATCAAAGACCCCAACCCACACCAGACATTCACCCTTTCACCTCTCCCATGAAGCAAGAGATACAAAAAGTCTGAAAGGAAGTACCATCAGACTCAAGGACATCCTCTATCCTGTCCAAATGTCCCAAGATGTACATTCAGTGGCCACTATAACTTTACTGGGTACACCTATACACCTGCTTGTTAATGCAATTTTCAACAGACCCCTTGCACGGCAAGATGGACTCTTAGCCTCACGATCTACTTCTCTAGGATCTTGTATTTTATCATTTACCAGCACTGCATTTTTCAGTGGTTTTTACACTTCATTATTTATAAAGCGGCATCTACAGCGACAGCCTTTACAGCACCTTTTTCCATTTGCTAATACGAGAGGGCAGAATTTTAAGGAAGAAAGCATGGGGGGGGGGGAAGATGACAGTAGTAGGACTTCTTTTGAATATAAAATGAGTGTTAGCTGCTTGGAATACACTGCCAGGGTGGTGGTAAAGGCAGATAAGTTTGGGACATTTAGGAAACTCTTAGATTAGCACATGGATGAAGGGAAAAAAATGGAGGGCTATGTGGGAGAGAAGGGTTACATTGATCTTGGAGCAAGTTAAAAGACTGGCACAACATCATGGGCCAAAGGCTCAAGATTTCATTCTGTAGTTATTGGTTTAACTTGGCACACTTCAATGCACTGTGCAATAATCTGATGTGTGTGAACTGTATGAAAGACAAGCTTTTCACTGTATCTTAGTACATGTGACAGTAATAAACCCATTCCAAATAACATGCAAAATAAGCTGAAAGGACAACTCCTTATATGAATGATGCCAAATGGTCCAGCATCAGAACTTTTCCACGACAATCTCTTCACTCGAGATCATAAGAGGTGATTTCCTTTTGACGAAGAGTTAAAAGGCATCAATACATTGAAGGCAGAGGTAGATAAGGGATCACACACACACACACACACACACACACACACACACACACACACACACACACACACACACACACACACACACACACACACACACACACACACACACACACACACACACACACACACACACACACACACACACACACACACACACACACACACACACACACACACACACACACACACACACAGAGTCTGGCATCTACAGAGAAGATTAAAGAGCCAATGTTCCAGGCAAAGACCCTTCATCAGGACCAGAAACAAAGGGGGAAGATGCCAGAATAAGAAGGTGAGTGAGAGGAAAAGAGTAGAAGCTAGAAGGTGATAGGTCAGACTAAAAGAGCAGGAAAGTATGTGGGTGAGGAGGAGGGAACGAAGTGAGAAGCTGGGAGGTAATAAGTGGAAATGGTAAAGAGCTGAAGTAGACAGGAGTGCAGAAGTGAGGTTACAACAAGTGCAACAAAAACTAAATGATGAAGCCGATCTGAGGACCGAGTGCCCAACACTCCCCCACATCCCCCCCCCATCTAATTTGCAGACACGTTCATTATGCTCCCAATATACACTCAATGCCCACTTTATTAGGACCTCCTGTACCTAATACAGCGGCCACTGAATAATGTTCATGATTTTCTGCTGCTATAGCCCATCCACTTCAAGGTTCAGTGTGTTGTGCAATCAGAAATGCTCTTCTGCACACCACTTTTGTAGCACGTGGTTATACTGTCACCGTGAACCAGACTGGCCATTCTCCTCCGACCTCTCCCATTAACAAGGCGTTTTCGCCCACAGAATTACCACTCACTGGATTTTTTTTTTGTTTTTCCACACCATTCCTGAATATCCCAGGAGATCAGCAGTTTCTGAGATAGTCAAACCACCCCATCTAGCACCAACAATCATTCCATGGTCAAAGTCACTTAGGTCACATTTCTTCCCCATTCTGATGTCTGGTCTGAACAACAAGTGACCCTCTTGACCATATCTGCATGCTTTTATACACTGAGTTTCTGCCACATGATTGGACGATTAGAAATTTGCATTAACAAGCAGGTGTATAGGTGTACCTAATAAAGTTAAAGTGGCACTGAGCGTACATCTTGGGACATTTACCAGGATATAGATGGTATCATGTGGAGGGGTGGGGGGCAGGGTGAAAAAGTCTTGAACTGGTTAACTAAACACTACACTCCAACCAATCTGTGCACAGTAGACCCACACAAACTGTAGTGCTGCAGGGACACCACCTCATTATTCTTCTTTTGGACTCTCTAATTTTTATTTCAACATAATAATTTTTATATTTTTCATATACTGCTACCACAATAACAAATTTCACAGCATATATCAGTGATAATAAATCTGATTCTGAATCTGTACTGGCGATCGCCGGGCAACACTGACAAATTGTAATGCAGAACCTTCTCCAACCCAAGGGCACCAGGGAGACCTTAATCTAACATCCTGTCTGAAAGATAACACCTCCAACAATGCATCATTCTCTCAGCAACAGGGACACAAGGGACTGTAGATGACAGAATTTGGAGCAACAAACAAATACAGCTGGAGGAATTCAACAGGTCAGCCAACAGTATGGACAGTCAACATACCAGCTCAAGACCCTTCATTTGGACTGAATGGTAGAGGGGAGCTCACCAGTACAGGGATGTGGAGCAGGAGCTGGCAGGTGATAGGCATATCCTGTCCAAGTGGTCTCCAATTTCCAGTAAACTGCTTCCTTCATTTTCCACTCCCTCCCTCTTCCCGTTCGACATCTGCAGTGCTATGCTGCCGATGTCCTACGACTCAGTGGTGGCCAGCGTTCAATTCTACGCTGTCGTCTGCTGGGGCAGCAGGGTGAGAGCAGCTGACGCCAAGAAGATCGTCAGGAAGGCCGGTTCTGTTCTGGGGGTGGAACTGGATTCCCTGGTGGTTGTGTCTGAGAGCAGGAAGCCGCAGAAGCTACGGAGCATTCTGGACAATCCCTCTCGCCCCCTCCATGACACACTGGACAAACAGAACAGCACCCTTCCTAACAGACTGATTCCACCGAGGTGCACCATCGAATGCCACAGATCTTTTCTCCCTGTAGCTATAAGACTCTACAACTCCTCCTCCTTAAGTATATGGTATAATTGCACATCTGTATTCTGCACTATTACTTTTTAACTGCGCATTTTGTATCTTTTCATGCCTCAATGCTTACATTTTATATTTTAAAGTATATACTTCTGACTGAGCAACCTTGCAACAATAATTTCCTTCGGGATAAATAAAGTTTTATCTACCTAGCACCTTCACCCCGTCTCTTTCCCTTCCTCCACCCACTCCATCTACCCCTTACCCACTCACTCTTCCCACTGTAGCTCTTCACCTCCTACTTCCATCAGTCCTCTCCACCTCTTATCCTGTCAGATCCCATTATCTTCAGCCCTTTTTCACTTCCCAGCCTCCAGCACAATTCTTAAATCTCCCCTTCTCCATCTGACTCTCGTGCTTTCTGACCTGGTTCCACTGTTCTGATGGCAGCAGCAAGAAGAGAGCATGTCAGCTCCACCTATATGACATAGGGGCAGCATTAGGCCATTCACCCTGCTGAGTCTGCTCTGCCATTCCATCGTGATGGTTTATTATCCCTCTCAACGCCATCCCTGAAACTACAAATCCAAGGTTATGCATCGAACAAACTGGACAAACTCAAACTAAGTTCTGATGTCTTGGGCACGTGGAAGTATTTCCTCTTGACAAAAGGAGGTTATGTGCAGCAATACGATGCCATTTGGATGCTGAAATTTCAATTCAAGGAAATCAGAAACCAAATTTGTTGATGTCCATAAGACATACAAAATTAGGCCATTCAACCCATTAAGTCTGCTCTGCAAGTCCATCACAGTTGATTTATCATCCCTCTCAAACCCAGTCTCCTGCCCTCGCCCCATAACCTTGGCCACCATGACTAATCAAGAACCTATCAACCTCAGCTTTAAAAACATCCAATGAATTGGCCTGCACAGCCATCTGTGCCAATAAATTCCACAGATTCACAACCCCCGGCCAAAGAAATTCCTCCTCATCTCGGTTCTAAATTGGCATCACTCTATTCTGAGGCTGTGCTGCCTGGTCCTAGACTCCCCTACTACAAGGACATCCTCTCCATGTCCACTCTATCTGGCCTTTCAATATTCGATAGACTTCAATGAGATTCCCCCGCCTTATTCTTCTAAACTAGAGCCATCAAATGCTCCTTATACATTAACTCTTTAATTCCCAAAATCATTCTCATGAACCCCCTCAGTGCTTGCTCCAATATCAGCATATCCTTTTCAAATAAGATACCCCAAAAAAAAACTGCTCACAATATTCCTAGTGTGGTCTGATCAATACCTTGCAACCTCAGCATTACATCCTCACTTTTATATTCTCGTCATTTCGCAATGAAGGCTAACATTAAATTTGCTTCCTTACCACTGACTCACCCCTTCATATTGTTCACCTCCCCCCTACCCTCCAGTCCAGATGAAAGGTCCAAGCACAAAATGATGACACTCCATTTCTCTCCACAGGAGCAGCCCGACGTGCCGAGCTCCCCCGTGTTTTTGTGCAATTCTCTGAACAATGTTCTGCTGTCCGAGCCTGGAGTTCTGTGCTCAGGCACTTTGTTGTGGGGCTCAAACTCATGATCTTCCAACTCCAAAGTGACAACGTGGCCAAAACCTTTTCCAACAACTTACCTAGAGGTGAGCAACTCTATAGGGTCACAGAGCACCTCAGCACACAAACAATCCCCTTGGCCTATCTAGTCCCATGAACCTGCACCTGGACCTCAGTCCTCCATACCCCTCCTATCCATGTTCTTATCAAATTTCTCTTCAAATCCACATCCATCAATTCCACTGGGATCTCATCTCACACTCTCATCACCATCTGAGTGAAGAAACTCTCCCTCGAGTTCCCCATAAACATTTCACCTTTCACCCTTAACCCATGACCTCTAGTTCCAGTCTCATCCAACTTCAGTGGAAAAAGCCTGCTGGAATTTACCCTCTCTATAATCCCCATAATTTTGAATATACCTCTCACAAATCTCCCCTCATTCTCCTACCCTCCAGGGAACAAACTCCTACTGTATTCAACTTTTCCCTATAATTCAGGTCTTTAATTGAGCAATCTACACAAAATGTTGTCACAGGAAATCAGAACCCATCATCAGGGACCCCCACCACTGAAGACATGCTCTCTTCTTGCTGCTGCCATCAGAATGGTGTACAGGAGCCTCAGGCCTCACACCACTAGGTTCAGGAATAGTCACCATGCCTCAGCCATCAGGCTCTTGAACCAAAAGGGATTAACTTTACTCAACTTCAGTCACCCCATCACTGAAATGTTCCTACAATCTACGGGCTTACTTTCAAGGACTCTTCATCTCATGTTCTCAATAGTTATTGTTTACTTATTTATTATTAATATCAATTCTTTCTTTTTGTATTTGCACAGATTGTTGTTTTTTTGCACACTGGTTGAACACCCGAGTTGGTGCGGTCTTTCATTGATTCTGTTGTGGTCATTATTCTATTATGGATTTATTGAGTATGCCCACAAGAAAATGAAACTCAGGGTTGCATATGGAGACATATAGGTACTTTGATAATAAACTTACTTTGAACTCAAGACCCAGGAACATACTTGTAATTTTCTTCCTGTACTTTTCCAAACTTATCGATTCCCCTTTTGATCTTATTAATATTTTTCCAGGAGATGCTCATTGATATTTTTCCTGTAGGTAGGAGACCTGAACTGCACACAAAACTTTAAATTAAGCCTCACCAACATATACAACTTTACATAACACCCCAACTGCTGTGCTCCGTATTTTGATTTATGAAGGCCAAGTTCTCTTTATGACCTTATCTACCTGAGACACCACTTCCAAGGAATTATGGATCTGTATTCCCAGACCGCTCTGTTCTACGGCACTACTCAACACCCCACCTTTCACTGTGCAGGTTCGACCCTGTAAAGTTACTTAAGCAGTCTGTCTGAACCAACTACTCTGTATTCCAGGAGCTAGAGGTGAAAAATAGCAGATGACTGCTCAAAATCAGGATGATTCAGTGTGTGTCATAAAAAAGCTGACCTACTTTCCCTTCATTTAGCACAAGTACAAATGAAGTGCTTTAATCGGTGTTTTACTGGCATTATTACGGCTGAGGAACATCGGTTTGGGGATCAGAACCAGATTTAATATCAATGGCATACTGTGTGTCATGAAATTTGAGAAGGCACATCCTGGGTGATGGGGTCCTTTCTGAGGCATTGTTTTGTTGTTTCTACTGCCCCTTTGCAAAACATTTGGTGAATAATTTTAATGGCTCACATCAAGGGTGGGGGGGGTAGAAAAAAATGATTTTATATTTACAAGGATGTTGCTAGATCAGGAAGACCCGAGTTAGAATCAGAATCAGGTTTATTATCACCGGCATGTGACGTGAGATTGGTTAACTTAGCAGCAGCAGTTCAATGCAATACACAATATAGAAGAATATATGGAAAGATTAAAAAGGTTAGGACTTTATTCCTTGGAACATAGAAGACTAAGAGAAGAGTTCATAGAGGTATATAAAACATTGAAGGGTACAGATTGGGTAAATGCAAGCAGGCTTTTTCCTCTGAGATTTGGTGGGGCTACAACTAGGGGTCATGGGTTAAGGGTGAAAGGTGAAAGTTTAAAGGGAACAAGAGGGAGAACTTTTACCACTCAGAGGGCGATGACAGTGTGGAATGAACTGCCAGCACAAGTGGTGCATGTGAGCTCAATTTCAACATTTAAGGAAGTTTGGATAGGTACCTGGATAGTAGGGATATGGAAGGCTATGGTCACAGTGCAGATCAATGGAAGTAGACAGTTTAAATCAAGTCAAGTTTATACTATATATATATTTTTTTAATTTATATTTATATATATATAAATGAGACAACATTTCTCCAAACCAGGGTATAAAGCACATTGGTACACTTAACACAGAAAAACTTATGAAGGCAAGGATAAGATCTACAGATGAATTGCACATAAATAACAAAGTAAAGTGCATTGATATTAAATATCGTAAGGTATGGAACAGATTAACCGGTAACACTTTGAATAAAATGTGGCAGGGAGTTCAGAAGCCTTGTGGCCTGGGGAAGAAACAAAAAACTTTCTCATCCTGACCGTTCTAGTTTCTATACTCTCCTGCCTGACAGTAGAAAGCCAAAGAGGATGCTTGGTGGATTGGTGGGATCCTTAATAATATTAAGGGCCCTGCGCACGCAGTGCTCTTGATAAATGTCCCCAATGGATGGTAGAGAGACCCCTGTGATCCTGTTAAATGTTCTCATAGTCCTTTGTGGGGACTTCTGGTCTGATGCTTAACTGCTCCCATACCAGATGGAGATGCAACTTATCAGGATGGTCTGAATGGTGCTCCTGTAAAACGCAGGAGCACTATTGTTCAGAATGGACTAGATGGGCCAAAGGGCCTGTTTCTGTGCTGTACTTTGACTATTTCCAACTAGTGAGGAGAGCTAGACGAGAATTAGAAGAAAGAAATAAAACAACCTACTGTCTTCCAACTTTAAACTAATTACCAGCTCAACTCCATTCCTTTTATTGCTCTGCAAAAGGCAATTAAAATCAATGAAGGCAGAGGACAAAAGGATTGCAAGGCCCTAAAGGCAGTTATTAAGAATGGAATCTTTGACCAATAAAAAGCTACACGTTTACTGAGTGTAGCATCTTTCAGACCATTGGGTCTCTGCAAAAATCACTGAAGTGACTTGCTCATTGGGAGACCACAGTCAGTTCAAATGCGTAATAACAATCAACAACGGCGCACCGCAAGGATGTGATCTTAACACACTTCTCTGCTCCCACTGCAGTCATGACCACGTGGCTGGGCACAATTCAGACACCAAGGACCCTGGCAAGTTTCTAAGACTGCACAGTGGAGAGCTTTCTGGCGAGTTGCATCACGGCCTGGTACAAAGGCTACCATGACCAGGATCACAAGGGGCTGCAGAAGGTTGTAGAGTCAGACAGTTCCATCATGGTCACAACCCTCCCCACCACAGACATCTTCAAAATGTGCCACTTCAAAAAGGTGGCATCCATCATTAAGGACCCTTGCCATCCATGACATGCCCTCTTCACATTATTACCACTGGGAAAGGTACAGCAGCCTGAACACCCAATATGTCAACAACAGCTTCTTCCCCTCAGCCTTCAGATTTACGAGTGAACACTCCCTTGTAATTCATCTGTTGCACTACTTTACAACTGGTTGTAATGTTTACATCTTGCAGGGTACTGCTGTCTCAAAACAAAGTTCACATTATGCACACGATTCTGATTGTGTGCAATGTTGAAGATGAAGCAGGCAATTTGCGTAAGAGTAAGCACCCACAAATAGCATCCTTCACGTATTAGGTGCGATTGCTTCGGGCCAAACATCAATCAGGATATCAAAATATGCCTGGGATCTTCAATATCATCTACCCTTGATATAAAAGCCTCATCAGTGCTCCCTCAGAACCCACAGTGTATTCAGTAGCACACAGTGATGGGAGCAGTTTCCACTATCACAGACTTACACAGAACCCTTTATGCTCATCTTATGCAATTCAAACGAGAGATCAGCCCACAAGCTCATAAGGCTCCACTGGTGCATTTGGGACTTCTCAAACCATATCGCCAACAGTCGTCCGAAAAGCTTGTGACAGAAAATGGTTCTCTCACTCAAGCTGGAGAAAGTATTATTGGCCAACACTATTTAAAAGCACCTACATACAATTGGTCCATCATGAACAGACATTGATAGCAATCACAGCAAATAGCACGGTCAGATGATCATGAACAAACCAATAGAGAAATTTGGCCGGCAGAGCAGCACGTTACTCATTATTCAAGTGAATATCTTTAAGGAACTGTGAAGTTCAGCCACTTAAGCACAAGACCTAGGAGCAGAATTAGGCCATTCAACACATCATTTTTTCATCCCTCTCCACCCCTTTCTCCTGCTTTCTCCCCATAACCTTTGACACCCTTGCTAATCAAGAATCTATCAATCTCTGCTTTAAACATATGACTTGGCCTCCACAGCCACCTGTGGCAATGAATTCAACAGATTTACCACCCTCTAGCTAAGGAAATTCCTCATCATCTCTGTTCTAAAGGGAAACCCCTCTATTCTGAGGCTCTGCTCTCTGGTCCTAGACTTCCCCACTATATGAAACATTCATTCTGTCTAGGTCTTTCAATATTTGATAGGTTTCAATAATACCTCCCCTCATTGTTCGAAACCCAGCATGAACATGCCTCAGAGCCATCAAACGCTCCTCATATATTAATTCTTTCATGCACAGAGTCATTCTCATGACCCTCCTCTGGACCATCTTCAGTGCCAGCACATCTTTTTTTAGACAATGGGCCCAAAACTACTCACAGTATTCCACATGCAGTCTGACCAATGCCTTATAAAGCCTCAGCACCACATCCTTTCTTTTATATTCTAGTCCTCTCAAAAATGAAAGCCAACATTGTATTTGCCTCCCTACCACAGACTTAACCTGCTTCAGGAGCAACTTCCACCCTCATAGTACGTTACATACCATTTAGAATTTACTAGTGCTCAGCTGGTAACCTCATGCACCCACTCATTCCACCACTAATCATCAAAGCCACGAAGTTCAGAATTCACCCAACTTCCCCCTTCCCATTTCTCCTCATTAAGGCCCTTCAGAGTTTCTAGTCAGCCCTAGTAGGACTTATCATTACCTGCCACCTTGCTTCCTCCTGGAAACATCTTAGAACAGTTCTTCGTCAAAATTACCAGACAAACTCACACAATACTGATTACTTGGCCAATTATTGTAACGTCTTACTTTACGTCACGTTCGTTCTCCTGCACGAACATCAAGCAAGAGTTGAAGTTATTTATATTTTCATAGCAGCCAAGGACAGCTTTTACAGCCCACCCCCAACTGCCCTAGTAGTGAACTCCCTTTAGTCACCGCAGTGCTTCTGCAGAGCTGTTTGGTAGGGGCAATGAAAGACCGGTGAAGTACAGTAATATCATGTGTGATTTGCATCTGGATGTTCCAGTACCCTGATATCTTTGTCCGTGGTGGTCCAAGCCACTGGTGAGAGACGTGCAGCAGTACGGGAGCATAGCGGCTAGCACAATACTTTACAACACTAGCAATCAGGGTTCAAATCCTGCCGCTGTTGGTAAGGAGTTAGTACGTTCTCCCCACAACTGTGTGGATTTCCTCTGGCTGCTCCGTTTACTTTCCCATATTCCCGAGGTGTACGGATTAGTAAGTTTTGGATGCGCTATGTTGGCACCGGAAGCCTGGCAACACTTGCGGGCTGCCCCCAGCACACCTTCAGATAGTGCTGCTCATTGACGCAAATAGTACATTTCACTTTATCTCAACAATGTTTCGGCATACGTGAGACAAATACAGCTGATCTTTATCTCTGCGTGCTATCGGTGTAACCACCATACTTGGTGCAGATGGTGCGCACTGATGCCACGGTGTGCTGGTGGTGGAGAAGCTGAATGGTTACGTTTGCAACGTCATTATGGTATGCATTTCTCTGAGAATCGTCACCTGGTCGCGGTGGAGAGGCTCGAGACTTCCCGAGAACCTGTGAGTAATGCCGTCTGGAGTTTAGCTCTTGGTAGGGACACCCATTGGTAAGGTCAGGGGGGAGGTTCCAGACAAAGAGCGATCCAACCAAGACCTCAACGGAGGAGCTGGTGAAAGACGTTGACACATCACAGCGGCAGTGGAGGTGGAGGAAGGGTGCGGCAGTGAAGGGCCCCCAGTCATCTTACATTCCGTGCCACTGGACCCTGACCCTGATCTGTCAAGGACTGAGTGGTCGCTGCCTGTGATCAACCTCCCCACATTAAACCAAGTCATGCACAAGCATTTCCATTAAGGGAATGAGCCCTTGATAGAAAGAACATAATGCTCAACTCGAGAGATCACACTACTACTCTTATCATGCAAATCAGTACCAAATGTCCATTTGGCGCCTCAAAACAAATCTGCCGCTAATTGCTAAGATCAATTTGAATCCAATTAACCTGAACTCTACATTTCCATTTACCCACACCAACATTTCAAACCTTCATCGAAAGCACATCTCCCCTAGCTAAAAAAGATCAAAGATTCTTTTTCCATTATTCCTGGAGGAATAAAGTTTCTCCTTGCAAGAAAGATTCATCTCATTTATGTCCTAAATGGAGAATCACTTATGTTTTTAACGTTGAATCCTAGTTCTAGATTCTCACACGTCTACTCTATCAATAACTCTCAGACCATGGTTCATTTCAGTCAAGATATAGTTTATTCTTCCAAAATAGCAATCTAGCCTTTCCAAGCTTTGCTTATTGGAAACCTACCTATTCCAGTTAATAGTCTAATAAATATCTTCCAAATTGCTTCAGTGACACATACTCAGCAGGTCCAGCAGCATCTACGGAAATGAACAAACTGTTGACAGGTCAGGCCGAGGCCCTTCGTCAGGACTGGAAACGAAAGGGGAAGAAGCCAGAATAAGGTGGGGGGGGGGGGGGGGGGAGTACAAGCCAGAGGTGATAGCTGAAGCTAAGTGGCTGGGAGATTGCGGAGGTAGTAAGACATTGGGAGTCATAGGCGGAAAAGGTGAAGGGCTGGGAGGAGGAATCTGATAGGAGAGGACAGTGGATTATGGGAGAAAGGGAAGGAGGAAAGTCACCAGAGGCAGGTAAGGAGGAGAGCCAGAATGAAAAATGTAAGAACAGGGAAGGGGGAGGGAGAAAAATTACCAGAAGTTAGAGAATGCTGCCTGGCCTGCTGAGCTCCTCCAGTATTTTGCGTGTGCTACTCTGGATTTCCAGCATCTGCAGAATCTTGTGTTTCTGAATTGCTTGAAATACTTTTACATCCTTCCATGGACAAGGATACCGATACTGTACACAACACTTTAGGTCCCAACAACACTTACATAGCCAAAGCAAAACTTCCCTACTATGTATTTAACTCCTCAGTCATGGACGACAATATCCTGTCAGCTTTCCAAATCACTGAATGGACCTGCATACTAACATTCTGCATTTGAGGCACTTCGGTTATTGAGCTCTGAATGCCGTTTTTTTTTAAAAAGACATTTTGCTGACAAAATGAAAACCCATCTTTTTCCCCGCGGTGCATTCCATTTGTCCTCTTTCCAATTTATGTTCCCATCCATCTTTAGCAAACATACTGTGTGCAAACACTTTAGTAATCATACACTAAATATGAAGCAAACTGTGTGACTTCATCCAAGACATTTATATAAACATTAAAAGTTGATTCTCAAGCACCAAGTCCTGGAAAGGAGGTGATGGGAGGGGGGGGGGGGGGGAGCCAGAATAAGAAGCAGATGGAGGAGGAGAAGTAGTACAAGCTGGAAGATGATTGGTGAAGCCATGCGAGGGGGAAGGTGGCTTGGTAGTGGAGAGGGGGTGAAGTGAGAAGTTGGGAGGTGATTGGTGGAAAAGGCAAAGGGCTAAAGAAAGGGGGCCATTGAAAAAAAGGAAGGAGGAGCACCAGAGGGAGGCGATAGGCAAGTAAGCACAGGTGTGAGTGGAGCTGGAACAGGGCATGGAAGAGAAAAGGTGCAGCGGAACTACCAAAAGTTAGAGAGGTCAATGTTCATGCCATCAGGTTGGAGGTTACCCAGAGTATGAGGTGTTGCTCCTCCAACCCGAGAGTGGTCTCATCTGTGGTATACAACCCTTTATATCACAACAAGAAAAAGAATTTATGCCTACTCTGTTCCCTGTTAGCCAGCCAATCTTCTACCCACGACAATATGTTACCTCCTACACCGCAATATTTTATTTTTTTGCAATCATCTTTGATGCCTCACCTTACGAAAGGCCTTCTGAAAATCTTAGCACAACCACCTGTTCCCTTTGGAAAAGCACGCACAACTTCTCCAAAAATTCCAATAAATCGACCAATGATTTCCTTTCCCATAAACCAGGATAATTCTATTTTCACTTTTCTTTCCATACCTTATAAAATATTTCCAACATTTTCCTGTGACTGACGTTAAGCCACTACAATTAGTTTCTTCCCTTCTGTTTCCCTTTTTATAATAAGTGCTTTAATAAAGAATTTTGAACTATCTTTCCCTGCCATTTTCATTAAAGGCACTATAAGGAGATGACCAAAACGGAACACAATATTCCAAGTGTTGTCTAACCAGAGTTTTACAGAGATACAACATTCACCCACAGCTCTTAAACTCAGTCCTGGCCAATATTCCACATCACTTAACGAATGCCCATTTTGGAATTGAACTAGACTAGCTTGGTTAGTATTGAAGCCTGGATCAAAGTCAAAGTGTATGTCATCATATACTATCTTGAGATTCACTTTCTGACAGGTGTTTATAGGAAAATAAAGAAATACAATAAAACAACCAATGAGCAGAAGAAAAATCATACACAGAAATAAATAATAATGAGAACATGAGTTGCAGAGTCCTTGAAAATGAGCCTGCAGGTTTTGGAATCAGTTTAGACCTGAAGTGAATGAAATTATCAACACTGATTCAGGAGCTTGATGGACGAGGGTAATAACTGTTCCTGGACATGGTGGTGTGGAACCCAAGGTTCCTTCACCTTCAAGGATGTGATGTTGAGACTTCGTAAAGCACTGGTGAGGCCTCACTTGGAATATTGTCAGCAGTTTTGGGTGCCTTACCTTAGAAAGGATATATTGACATTGCAGAGGATTCAAAGGAGGTTCACGAAAACGACTCCAGGATTGAATGGATTGTCATATGAAGAGCGTTTGATGGCTCTGGGCCCGTGTTCACTGGAGTTCAGAAGAATGAGGGGTGACCTCATTGAAACGTATCCATTAGTGAAAGGGCTCGATAGAGCGGAAGCGGAGAGGTTGTTTGCTATGGTGAAAGTGTCTAAGCCCAGAGGACACAGCTTCAGAATAGAGGGGCGTCCTTTTACAACGGAGATGAGGAGTAACTTCTTTAGCCAGAGAGTGGTGAATCTGTGGAGTCTGTTGCTACAGGGAGCTGTGGAGGCCAAGTCTTTATGTATACTTAAGGCAGAGGTAATTGATTCTTGATTGGTCAGGGCATGAAGGGATACAGCAGAAGACTGGGGCTGAGAGGAAAATTGGATAAACCATGATAAAATGAAAAACCAGATAAGATTTGCCAAATGGACCAACTCTGCTCCTATATCTTATGGTCTCCTTCTTGATGATGATAGTGAGAAGACAGCATGGCCTGGATGGTGGGTTCCTTGATGAGGAGTCTTCAATACTACAGCCAGGATACAGAGTTTGAACAGGGAAGGCTAAAAGAGTACCGATGCAGGTAAAGTGCTTTACTCAGATCGTAGTGCAGTGAAAGTGTCTATGCAAGTGGATAAGGTGGCATCCTTGCCTTCACTGGTTGGTGTTGAGATAAGAGTAAGGGATATATATTAAATAGTTAAATTAAATAAGTAGGCAAAAACAGAAATTAAAAAAAGTAGTGAGGTACTGTTCATGGGTTCAATATCCACTCAAAATCAGATGGCAGAGGAGAAGAAGCTGTTCCTGAACCGCTGACTGTGTGCCTTAAGGCTTCTGTACCTCCTACCTGATGGTTACAATGAGAAGAGGGCAGGTCCTGGGTGGAAGGGGTCCTTAATGTTGGACACCACCTTTTTGAGGCACAACTCCTTGAAGATATCTTGGATACTACAGAGGCTAGTGCCATGATTTAGCTGACTAATTTTACAACACCCTGCAGCTTACTTCGATCCTGTGCAGTAGCCCCCTTTCCCAAACCAGACGGTGATGCAGCCAGTTAGAATGCTCTCCACAGTACATCTGTAGAAATTTGTGGGTGTTTTAGGTAACATACTAAATCTCCTCAAACTCCTAATGGAATAGAACCACACTCTTGGCTTCCTTATAGCTGCATTGATATGTTAGGACCAGGTTAGGTCCTCAGAAATATTAAGAAACAGGAACTTGAAATCACTCACCTTTTCCACTTCTATGTTGGAAAATCCTCTATGAGGATTGGTGTGTGTTCCCTCATCTTGTCCTTTCTGAAGCCCACAATCAGCTTTTTGGTCTTACTGATGTTGAGTGCATGAATGTTGCCGCGACACCACTCGACTAACTGGTATATCTCACTCCTGCACACCCTCGTCTCCTTCTGAGATTCTGCCAACAATGGTTGTATCATCAACAAACTTATAGATGGCATTTGAGCTGTGCCTTACCACACAACCATGGATGTAGAGAGAGTAGAGCAGTGGGCTAAGCACACCACCATCCCGGAGGTGTGGCAGTGCTGAGTGTCAGCAAGCTGGAGATGTTATTTCCAATCCGCACAGATTGTGGTCTTCCAGTTAGGAAGTTGAGGATCCAGTTGCAGAGGGAGGTACAGAGGCCCAGGTTCTGTAGCTTTCCGATCAGTTCTGTAGGAATGATGGTGTTAAACGCTGAGCTGTAGGCAATAAGCAGCATCCTGACATAGACCTTTAAGGTTAGAAGGGGATGTTTAAAAGTGATGTGGGGAGCAAGAACCTTTTAAATATGCGGAGTGATGCATGTCTGGAGGGGGTTACTAGGGGAAAGCAGTAGAAGCAGGCAGCTTGGTGTGCAAGTAGCAAATATGAAGAGAATGGGGTAGGGGAAAAAGTATGGATGATATATTTAGTATAAATAAGAATCAAGATTGGCACAACCACATGGGTCAAAAGACCTGTCCAATACTGTACCGTTCTCTGTTCTGTGACCGCAGATGACATAATGCAAGTTTTCAGGACTAGTGTAGATTTGGTAGGAGGGTGACCTCAAGTAATTCTGAGCTGCTGAAACTGTCTAACACCAATAATGTCCACAAAGATTCTAAGTTTAAAGTATGCATGCAGCTTGCAACTCCAAAATTTGTATTCCCCACAGAGAGCCACAAGACAAAGAACAACAGAACCAAACCATTCAAAGAAAAACATCACACCAGATTGTGTTAATTTCATCTTCACTGCTCAGGTAGTAACAAACAGTACATTTATCCTCTTAAAACACTGCCACCAACCAACTCCAAACTACCACTGCCAGCTCCAATTCCAAAAAGTATAACAATTGAATACTTTTCTCTTGGCGGCAAAGATGAAATTCTAACCCAAGGAATAGCAGACATTCAAATTTACTTGACCGATACAAAATACATAACACTTTCTGGCATTACTGCCATGTAGTTACAACCAAACATCTGTTATTGTCTGTTTCGTAATATCTTCAGAGCAGCGAATCATATAATCAAGAGCACCATTATAATGAAGGAAGAATGCCGCCCATTGTATGTCTGCTTGGAATAGATTTCAGTGGCTTTGCCACAAAATTGTCAGGCACTTTGAATCTATATCAGCATTGGTTTATTAGTTGTTCATAGTCCAAGTGATTAGTTAAGGTACAAGGCATACACTGTGTAGAAGCATACTCACTTCACAGGAGATGGACACTAGTCCAGATCATGCAACAAAAAGGTGGAACTGTCCCACCCTAAACAGAGATATTTCACAATCAGTGCAGAAATAATCTTCCACTAAACCAGAAGCTGCAAATCCAATTCAGATTCAGAAATTGTCTGCACTACACCCGAATTTCTTCTTTCTTACAATGGCCAAGGGTTACAGTGACGGAGAAAGTCAAAAGAATGAAGAGACCTTTGGTACTGTTCTGCTAAGGTTATGTATTTTTATTAATGGCTCATTGGCTTAACATTTAGCAGCCCCCTGTTATTGGTGCATTTGCTTGTTAATGCAAATATCTAATCAGCCAATCATGTGGTAGCAACTTAATACATAAAAACAAGAGTCCATTGTTCAGACCAAACATCAGAATGGGGGGGGGGGTGAAAATGACCTTAGCCATGGAATAATTGTTAGTGCCAGACAGGGTGGTTTCAGGAGAAACTGATCTCCTGAGATTTTCACACACAACAATTCAATGATTCGATCTCTAAATCATTTAGTGAGTAGCAATTCGGTGGGTAAAAATGCCTTGTTATTGAGATCAGAGGAGAACGGCTGGACTGGTTCGAGATGGCATGAAGGTGACGCAACTCAAATCTCTGAATGTTACAACAGCAGTGTGCAGAAGATGATTTCTCTGAACATTGAACCTCGGTGTGGATGGGCTACAGCAGCAGAAGGCCATGGACATACACACAGTGGTCACTGTATTAGGTACAGAGGGTACCTAGTAAAGTGGCTACTCAGTGTATGTTTGGTGTGGAAGCAAATTAGAAAGAAAGCAAATGACTTTATGCTGTCAAAGCTGGAAGATTGACACAGACCACAATGAAGTCTTGATACAATGACATTGAGGCAAAAAAGATAATTACTTCACCGGAACACATCAAAAAGGAACTGCATTTCCCAACAAGCCAAAATAGGACTGGCATGCAGAAGAATAATTTGGTATTGATGTGTTATCACATTCCAAAATCTGCCTTGAAGCCAATAATCAACTAGTATCTGAAATTTATCTTCATCAGAAATTCCCATTAAATTTTTCAAAAATAAAAATTTTTGCACCACCCTTTAATAGATGCTGTACAGAAAAATTTATTTCCAAAGCTGCAGCTCGAAGAAAATAAGAAAGGAATTTGGGCCACCTGCAAATAAAAGGGAAGTTCACTGTAGATTTCCTATTTCTCCTCCAAATCACCTGTAATTGCTTTTTTTTCCCCTCCTAATCTATTTTGCTGAGAGCCCCCTCCAAGCTTCTCATTAGCCTTCAGGTGAAAAAGCAAAGACAATCTTGAACGATTTGGCCTACATTCCCCTATGGCTCATGATATTAGAATTTCACAATGCATCTCAGTTAAAATTAACCCACCACGTTGATGTAGATATATATTAGACAGACAGACATCTACATCCATCTGTCTTGTTCAGCAGACAGACGCAGACACCATGCTATCCAACTAACCTAGTCACATCCCATAACATGCGAAGCCTAGATCACTGTCTCCGCTAAAATTAAAGCAAATTTTAATCTTAGCCTACAAAATTACAATTATCATTCTAAATAAAGTCACAGGAAGGTGTTTTAATGAACTGCTAGGTATCATAAGAGCATTCAAACAAGCTGTTTGAATTTAGGACAAAGGCATCTGTCATCCATTTCACAAAATATAATTTCAAGGCCATTTAATGAGCTAAGCCTTGAATGTATGTTCTGATAGGCACCACATGTAAATTGTCGTAATTATGATTAAAGTACAACTGTAACTTTTGTAGATCATGCGCTATATATAAAGTAATCAGGCGACTGATCTGTAATCCACATTGAATGAACAGCAGGAAAAACTGAATCGCATAACAGTAACAAGAAAGTGTGCGTTAAAAAAAAAATCAGTCAGGAGGACAAATCAATCAATGATACTTCCAGAATCATGTGCTTGTGTAGGGGGTGTAGAGGGCAGTGAGGAAGGCTATCAAGGCTTGCAGTGGGATCTGGACCAGCTGGAAAAATGGGCTGAAAAATGGCAGATGGAATTTAATGCAGACAAGTGCAGGGTGTTACACTTCAGTAGGACCAACCAGGCTAGGTCTTACACAGTGAATGACAGGGCACTGAGGAGTGCAGTAGAACAAGGGCCGTGAATACAGGTCCATAACTCACAGTAAGTGCCATCATCAGTAGAAAAGGGTGGTAAAGAAAGCTTTTGGCACATGGGCCTTCATAAATCAATGTATTGAGCACGGGAGATGGGACGTTATGTTGAAGTTGTATAAAACATTGGTGAGGCCTAATTTGGAGTATTGTGTGCAACTTTGGTCACCTACCCACAGGAAAGATGTAAATAACATTGACAAAGAGAAAATTTACAAGGACGTTGCTGGGTCTGGAGGACCTGCGTTATAAGGATAGATTGAATAGGTTAGGACTTCATTCCTTGGAATGTAGAAGATTGAGAGGACATTTGATAGAGGTATACAAAGTTATGAGGAGTATAGACAGGGTAAATGCAAGTAGGCTTTTTCCCCACTGAGGTTGGTCAGGACTACATGGGTTAAGGGTGAAAGGAGAAAAGTTTTAGGAGAAGATAAGGGGAAACTTCTTCACTCAGAGGTTTGTGAGAGTGTGGAATGAGCTGCCAGCACAAGCAGTGCATGCAAGCTTGATTTCAACGTTCAAGAGAAATTTGGATAGGTAGATGGATGGTGAGGGTGTGGTTGATGGGAGTAGCAGTTGAAATGGTTCACCATGGACTAGATGGGCCAAATAGCCTGTTTCTGTGCTATACCCTTCTATGACTCTGACTCTGTAACACCACCCTTTTCCATCCCTACCACCCTCTTACCCTCCAACCATAAGACTCCTGACCAGTGTGGATAACTTCACTCACCTCAACACTGAACTGATTCCACAACCTACAGACTCATTATCAAAGACTCTACAATTCATATTCTTAGTATTTATTTGTACAATTGTTCTTCTTTTGCACATTTTTTGCCAGTCTTCATATAATTTTTCATAAATTCTATTGTATTTCTTTATTTTGCTGGAAATACCCGAATGAACATGAACCTCAAGGTAGTACATGGTGACACGATTCAATTATAAATCTACTTTAAATCTATCTCACCAACCTAACCCCCCAATGAAATAGAGTGGATTCTGGTTAATTGAGCTATCAGTCAATCAGGGCAGTCACTTATTAGGGACAACTCTTAAAGAACAAAAACTAATCATGAAAATTGCCATGATTCCTTTATTTTATATGGAACAACATGCCATTTAATTGGGGCAGGAGACTTTTGCCAGTTTCTAACTGGCGTCAGACACATACCCTGTGTGGCCATTACACACTATACCGTGCTTAGTTTTTATTTAACAGTTTTTAAAATAGCATCGGTTGTGTGTGTTTGTGTTCAAAAAAGCAGTAAATTTTTGTCACCAGTAGTTGGCAAGAAATAAGCAGTAAGACAATTCAGAGCTGTTTTGCTCACTCCAGGCTTGGAGATGCCAGAAACAGCCAAGAGTGAAAATGAAACGATTTCACTACTTCAACAAGTTAGGAACTAGGGTCCGACGATCTTGAATGTGACAATGAAAATGAAAATTTGGAGAATGCAATCATCAAAAGCATTTTATGAAGGCAGCACATTATCTGCACTGATTTTGTTTATCAAAAGAAGGCAGCATACACTGGTAAATATTAGGAACTAATAAATGGATTTATAGGACTGTTAGTACTGTTCCAATTTGTTCTGTGTTTCATTTAAATGCATAATTTGTTACACAGTTAAACTGTAGTTTGTGTTTTTTTTTAATATATTTTAACTATTTCCATGAAACTTTGGCTAACTTGGGCAGCTGCTTAATTGGGCCAATATATGTACTGGTCCCAATGTGTTCCAATTAGCCAGAATCCACTGCACATTCCTCCTTGCCTCCACCAGCTAAATGGGGCACTGCTGGATATCAGTACACACAAATATCAGATGGGCAGAAGAAAAGACAACTATTCCAGCTCGTCACAGCAACACTACAGTTGCCAACCACCTGTTTAGGTTGCAATTCAGTCACTGTTTGAATATTCAAGTTAAGCCAACATTTACACTGTTCGAACTAACAAAATTCAGCATTTAATACCAAATATGTAGCAAAGTTCTGCATCATTATGCACAGAACTTATTTTTAATGGACAGAAACTATTTCACAAGGCAGATATTCAATTTAAAATATGTTTATTTCCCTAACTTTAATTTTTTTTAAAAAAAATCCTCTTGCACTTTGCATCCCCATCAAACTAATAGTTATTTGGAATATAAAGTCAGTGTCTATGATGTCCTCCGTTAGTCGAGGTTGATCATGGATGTTGCATCCTAGTTGTCTACATGATACACAGGGCAGTACAATATGGAGAGCAAGCTGTTGCCCAGGTAACGGGCTTGCCCTCTCCATGCACCTGATGAATCCAAAGGAACAGCAGAAATTGATAGAGTTTGGCACCAGTGGCGCCACAGAAGTTGCCAGGCAGTGTTGAAGTCAATATAGGACAGCCTTGGGACTCCAGCTCCGAATTTTTCAGTCAGGGTTTATTCCTGAAGCCTTTGCCACGAGTTGGTATAGCAAGGTAACAGGGGTTTGGGATCAGAGGTTTTCTTCTCCGAGACGAGTTGTCCAACTGGGTTATTGAAATAACAGTGGGCTTTGAGGGGCAGTAAAGCGCACTTTGATAGTTTAAGACTGGGGTTCCCAAACTCCTTTTATGCCATTGACCCCTATCGTTAACTGAGGGGCCCGTGGGCGCCAGGTTGACAACCCCTGGCTCAAGGAGTGTTGCAAATGCATCAAAATAAAATGTCTAATCATGGCATTTTTCATACAATATGTGCATTGGTACAGTGAATAAATTCTTGTACCTACACAGCTTCCTTCACATCACTTCAAGCACCCCGTGGCCAGTTAAGTATTTCTGAAGTGTGAGATGGGAAATCCAGCAGCCAATCTATGCACAGCAAACTCCCACACACACAATTCAGTACCAGCTGCATAAAGTGTTTTTGTCATTGAGTCACAGAACTATACAGCACGGACAGAGGCCATTCAGCCTATCCGGTCCATGCCAACCACTCGACCCATATCCCTCGGAGCCTCAACACTCCATGTACCCGCACAAGTGCTTTCATGTTGTATGAGGGTTAAGTTTTGGCCAGAACACTTTCCTATTATTCCTCAGAATGGTACCAAGGGGATCTGTCATAACCTTGGACAGTAGAGCACAGGAACAGAGCCTCCAGCTCACGATGTCTGCACTGAACTTGATGCCAAATATAACTAGATCTCTTCAGCCTGTACATGGTTCAATGCCTTTCACGCCCTGAATATTGCTGTATTCATCTAACTGCCTCTTGAACACCACAATCATATTTGCTCCCACCATTACTCCTGGCAGTCCATTCAGATCTCCTACCACTCTGTGTTTTAAAAAAATTGCACCACACATCTCCTTGAAATGTTCCCCATCTCAACCTAGATGCATTTTTTACTCTGAGAAAAGGGTTCTATTTTATATATTCCCCTCCCAACTTTTTATAAACTTCCTTTCCAGTTCTGATGAAGTGTCTCAGCCCAAGTCATTGGCTACTTATTCCCCCCCCCCCAAAGATGCTGCCTGACCTGCTGAGTTCCTCCAGCACTGTGTGTGTGTGTGTGTGTGTGTCAATACTTCCAGCATCAGCAGAGTCCCCTGTATTATACTTCATCCTTGTGCTCCCACACTGCAGAGAAAACAAGCCAAATCTGTCCAACCTCTCCTTTTCGCTCACAGCCACCTGTCCAGACTGCATCCTGGTAGCCCTCTCCAAAGCCTCCACATCCTGTACCAGGGCAAGAGGAATCTGACATCCTTCTGACACAGGAGGTGAGGCGAGGCTCTGAGTCTGATCCGGAGGACATCACCTCAGACAGCACACCAGCAGCAGTCCAGATGCCGGAAGACTGCCACCGACCAACCCAGGCAACCTTGAAAGGCTCCGGTGAAAGAGATGGGGGGGTGGGGGGCTCGCATCCTGCACCACTCCTTCACCTTAGGTACCATCAAGTGAGGATACCGTCGGAAACTCTGCAGCAGTACTGAATAGCAGATGCTACTGCAGGGGTTCATCTCAGGAAGTTACTGCGCTGAAATAAGAATGGACTGAAAGGGCAGGGGGCAGTTCCCCGGCTCTCGCCGGTAGTTACGGGAGGGGGAGGTGGGATGGGGTGGGGGGGGGGTGGTGGAAGAGACAGACAGCGGGGTCCCGGGCTTCTCCTTCAGCCGTGAGCAGGCAGGTAACGCCCTTACCTCTTTCTGCTTGGGGTCCTGCGGATAGACATCGGGAGGTCCGAGCCTGGGCCGTTTGAGCGGTCTCTGCTCGTAGCTCAGAAAGCCGAAAGCCGCCATCCTACATCCCAGCAACAGAAGCAGAGTTTGGAGAAGCGCTTCCCACAATCCTCCGGCCCGCTCCCAGCTCATTAAAGAAAGAAAGGGACACATTTTAAACAAAAATAGACTATAATAACGGGAAACTCAAATGCCGACTGCATTGCACCAAAAGAGAGATTACGGTGCAAAAATTAAAACAGGGGGGAAAAAGCTCCCACAGAGTTACTTGTATAGAAAGGCACTCAATACCGACGTCACTGAAAAAATGCACATCTAACAACATAGTCATGCAAATATTAATATATTCTATGATACCGTTTCACGGATATATAGATTATGTATTGCAAATGTCTAATACTGTCTTTATGGCATGGATGTGAAGAATGTCTATTATATATCAGCGATAATTGTCTATTATGTAGATATATCGGAGATATAAAATTGTCCATTACATAGTTACTTAATAAGGAATCTATTTAAATTAAATATATACTCCTATGGGGATAATTTTCATACTCATTTCCAATATTCTGACAGTCTTTCCGTACATTATATAGGAATCTCTCTACAGATGTACTGGCAACAGTTTATACAGTGGCTGCTTTTTGGGGAGAAAAGATGAGCGTCCGGGAAAATTTGCCGTGTTACGTTATAGACATCTTAATCTATTCGCCACTGTGATCGGCACCTCTTAAAAAAAAGGTGGCTATTGATAACTATTGTTATCAATTATACATTTTTTGTCTCTCGCTGTCTATTAATTATTTAATATCCTCAATCTGTCAGCCGATGGAGAAAAATTAAGAGAATATTAGAAAACTATGCGTGGCAGGACTGACAGAGGAATAACCGTACTTCTGGCAAACATTCATTTTTTTTGCCAAATGATTTTGGCTTTTTTTTTAAACTGTCAGATTCCACATTAGTGTCGGAAAATGAAACGAGTTGAGAGATTTTTTTTTGTGTTCTTGCTTTCATGTTCAGTTTGCACCCTAAAACAGCGAAATAAATAGAGCAGAGCCGCCGATGCCGGCGCAGGTTGTTCAGTACCGTTCTTACCTTTGTAGAGGGTTATTCTGCGTGCAGGAAACTAGTCAATGATGCATTGATAATCATGATCCACCGCGGTGACAGAACCATCACATGCAAGCCCCACTGTCCTCGTAATTAATGGGATAATTTGTCTCCCCTTTGTACAAAATCGCTTCGCGTTTGCCCTTTCCCTCAGTACAGGTCTACCCTCTGTACTGACCCAGCCCCGACACCGGTACAAAACAGCTCACTCGGCAAGCCCCCATTTAAAGGGAAAGAGATGAAAACACATTAGGTCGGCCGAAAAATATTTCGCGAAGCTTGTGGCTGTGAAATAAAAGGGGCTGGTTAAGGGAGCGTCTCCAAACAAAAATTTCTGACGCTTCCTTCATATCTCTACGCAGATATGTCGATATGTGTACCACATAACTCTGATAGGCGGCTGCCCCTCGCCTCTCAGATCGTGGCCTTGATGGAACCAAGTCACACTCCAAGGAATAGAAAACAAACTGCTGGAGGAACGAGAGACGGCGGATGCTGGAATCTGGAGCCGGGGCAATCTGCTGGGGAACTCAAAGGGTCAGCCTTCATCTGTGGAAGGGAAATAATCTGTCCACCTTTCGGGTCGAAAGTCTTCATGTGGACTTGTGGAGAAAATATACATATAAGTGTGTGTGTGTGTGTGAAAAATGTTGTAATTTATAGTTTTGTAGTATTTTATTATTAGTTTTTACATGGTACTGCCGCCACAAAAAAACAAATTTCACCACATATGCCAGTGATACTAAACCTCATTCTGCTTCTGAAACTCTGATGGTTTTTAATGCTTGAGGAACGCCCACAGGTCAGGCAGCATTTGTGGAGGCAAAGGGTGGGTGGGTTGACTTTATGTTTGGAATGAGCCCGTCCGACCCTTCAAGCCACTCCAACCAGCAATCCCCCAGTTTAATCCTCGCCTAATCATGGGACAATTACAATGACCAATTAAGCTACCAACTGGAGCACCCGGAGGAAACCCACACAGTCATGGGAAAAACGTACAAATTCCCTACAGGCAGCGGTTACAGATCAAGACACTGCATCAGATGCTGACCGACCGGCTGAGCTCCTCCAGCATTTTGCTCATTGCTCTAGATTGTACCCTCTTGTCTCCGTACTCCAAAGACTTGACCACACAATGTAAAGCTGACACGGAGGGCCACCATGTCAAAGTGCTGCCTTTTGGGTCAATTTGTTGCAAAAATATAAGAAAAATCACATGTGGGTGATTACTTTTGAAAAAAAGAGTTATGTGATGTGATGAAATGATGATCTTTGCAGCAGCATCTCAACTATAATGCTGTTTGTGCTAGCTATGCCTGTGCACATTGGCATTCAGGTAGGTATTTCCTGAAACAAAATCCAAATTACTTAGTTGCCTGTAAAGGTGCTGAGGGATACTTTGAAAGAGGTACAAAAGAAGTGTTACGGACGCAAGATATTCTGGAGGTGCTGGAAACATTGACTGTTTACCCCCTTCCAAAGGTGCTGCCTGACTTGCTGAGATTTTTTCCCCACTATTTTGTGTGTATGGCTAAAGAAGTGTTTGTGTGTGAATATGAAATAAAGCTTTCTTTGCCCGCGATGTATAAAGGAAATGAAAACCAATGCAGGGACCTCCCCTCAGACTAATAACCGGCACCCTAAGTACACTCAGTTGGTAAGTCACATCATTTGATTGCCTGATACTAAACTCCAGGGTCACAGAGTTAGTCCTTTTTGCCTGTCTCCCTGAAGGTCCGTCTCTCCCGAAACCTTTCCTATCTGCATACCTATCCAATTGTCTTTTAGGTGTTGTTATTAAACTTGCCTCAATTAGTTCCTTTGGCAGCTCATTCTATACAGTATGTCCACCACTCTCTGTGTGAGAAGTTGCCCCTCGGTTCTCTTTTAAATCTTTCCCCTTTCATCCTAAGTCTAAGCCATCTGGTGTAAGGGTTCCCAACATTTATTATGCCATGGAGCCTTATCATTAACCAAGGGGCCATGGAGCCTTACCATTAACCAAGGGGCCATGGAGCCTTATCATTAACCAAGGGGCCCACGGAGCCCAGGTTGGGAACTCTTGCTGTAGTGTTCGGCCTGGGAAAAGACCGAGTACATTCATCCTATCTCTACCCCTCATAATGTTATACACATCTTTAATGTCACCAGTCAGTCTCCTATGTACCAAGTGATAAAGTCCGAGACTGTTCAACCCCTCCCTATAACTCAGTCTCTCAAATCCCAGCAATGTTCTGAGATTGATACTCAACTCTGAGCTCTGTCCAAGGCAGTCCAGAGGAAAAGACCGAAGGATGTACTCAAAGTCTCCCTGAAGCGTTGCAGAGTGCCACTGACCCCTGAGAAACTCTGGCTGTTCAAAGTGGAGAGGCATTGTCTGGAAGGATATTGAGAATGTTGTTGTCCGTGCATACGGAGAAGCAGTGGAGAAGTGCAGTACCTCACAAACTTGCACCACCTCGGAAGCTTCATTTCCACCTGTGGAGGAGCCAGTGGCTCCAGCAGAACCCTCAACAGCCTCAGAGCCCATAAAGCAAGTGGAAGCAAGTCATCCTGAACCCTCAAAGGACTTCCTAAGGAGAAATAGAAGATATGGCAAATTAAAAATAAATATACTGATGAAAAAAATCACTTGCTGCAGGATGTAGAGCCAACACATCACTCTAAGCACATCAGAAGAACCAGCCTCCCCTCCGTGGACCCTGCCTACTCTTCTCGGTGCCTCAGTAAAGCAGCCAGCATAAGCAAATACCCTACCTATCCTGGACGTTCTGGCTTCTCTGCCCTCCCGTCGGGCAAAAGATGCAAAAGCCTGAAAGCGTGTACCATCAGGGTCAAGGATAGCTTCTATCCCACTGTTATCAGACTCTAGAACAGAACTCTTATACGATAAGAAGGATTCTTGACCTCACCTTGTTATGATCTTGCACTTTGGTGTTTGCCTGCACTTCATTTTTTTCAGTAGCTGTTACACTTTATTCTGCTTTGTTGCTGTTTTACCTAATTCCAGCCGAACGCACTGAGTAACGATTTGATCCGTATGAACGGTATGCAAGACGAGCTTTTCACTGTACATGTGACAATAATAAACCAATACCAATACCAAAGTGAGGGCAGGATTAGGCTTGACTGTGCTAATGGAGTCAAGCAACCTGCTGTTGAAACCCTTCCCAAAGGATATAAAACTGCGAGATGTAATTCAGCAAGTTCTCCTGACAAAAATAGTGTGGGAGTAATTTCACAGTGATTGCAGTGATTCTAGACAGTGACTCACCTCCATCTCCTCAGTTAAGCACAGGGCAGCGTGGTAGTGTAGTGATTAGCACACCATTTTACAACACAAGTGAGCCAGGTTCAATTCCTGCTGCTGTCTGTTAGGAATTTGTACATTCTCCACAGATTTCCTCCGGGGGCTCCGGTTTCCTCCCACATTCCAAACGGGATAGTGGCTTAATTGGTCACATGGGTGTAACTGGGCAGTGTGAGCTCATTGGGCCTGTTACCGTGCTGTATCTTTAAATCTAAGTCACAATCATTTATTCCCAGGGAAGCAATGCCTACATCCATTATTTAATTTAACAAAATAAATTAATGGGCCAAACTGAAATTGGGCATATTCCATGATTGGCACTTGCAGTATATTTGACACTTTGATCTTAAATGTAATTCAAGATTAACAGGCACCCATGTTACACCAGGCAACATTTCAAAGACCTGGTGGTGGTCATGGATGGAAGGTTACAGAGATGAATTAAATCCTTTTCTCAGTTCAAAACTGAGTCAAAGCCCTTTACCTCCCATCACAGTCGTTGCACTTTCCCACCTACTCTGTCCTGCAAGACAATTGTCCTGTCCTGGCAGGACAATTCCGCCATCTTGTTATACAAGTTCCACCAGGGCTTTGGACCACTTTTGTCTGAAAGAATTTCAAGAGGGCACGCTCCCTCTGCTGTAACATTCTGGAACTGCAGCTCCTCCATCGGAGGGTAATCAGATTCTGCCTTTGGTTTATCATAGCCATATGTACTAAGATAGAGAGATAAGCTTATCTTGCAGACTGTTCATACAGATCATTACATAGTGCATTGTAGAATTAAGTGTGAAAGTGTAAAATATTCAAGTTTATTGTCATTTATACAACCAAACAAAACAATATTCATCTGGAGCACAGTGCAACATATAACAACACACAATATAAAATACTGCCACAAATAGTTAATAGAATGTAATCCAAAATATGTGTGGCACAGGTAAACAGTAATCAGTTCGCTGTCCGCGTGACAAGACCTCGGTGGTGGGAGGGAACTCACTGGTCTCACGGGCTGGAGGAAGAAGATTTTACCCAGTCTGGCAGTCCTAGTCCAAATGCTCCCGTACCACCTTCCTGACTGTAGTGGGTCAAAGGGTATATGGGCGGTGGGTGGTGGAGATCCCAAACAATGTTTTGGGCATTGCCCTTGCTCTGTGGGATTTCCCAGATCATCTCGTCCAACTCCCCCCTCACTCCCTTCAGAAATCGCTTTTTTGAAAAAAAAACCTCTGTGCATAATTTTATTTTCTCCATCTTCCTCGCCTCTACAAAGATTTTCTGTTGTGTCCTTGACTTTCAAGCTTTAAGAGGATTTTCTTAATATGAAATGTGTTCTATTAATTCAACCTTTTGCTTATAATGATTCTCACCCATTTCCTGTGGAAATCACGGGCAAATCCGTATTTCCATCCGTTACTCTAACAGGTTATTATACTTTTGGATCTATATAATTATTTGATGAGACATTAATATGAAAATATTTCCTAACATTTCCCGTCAAGCAGCCAACCAGAAAAAAAGTATCTTCATTTTAACCAGGCAATATAACTATTGTAGATGATTGAAATCGGTTATTGGAATACAAAGCACTCAAAATGCTCAGCACAAAAGCTTGTGTCTGAGGAGAGGGAAGCAAAATTAATGCTTTAGAATCGTAGGATCATAGGGCACACAAAGACAGCCTGCCAGCCACCTCATCCATGCCTATCAACACTCGTTCCACTTGCCCGTATTGATTAAATAGCCCTCTATGTCGTTCCTATCCAAGCACCTATCCAAATGCTTTTTAAATTCTGTTATTATATCTGCAAGGATGAAGGCTATCAGCAAGTTGTCGATGGGTTCCAGAGTTGAAATTCCATGCAGACAGCAGTAACGAGTCTGATGGTGCTTAGGATTTGCGAGCCAGTGACGCCAGAGTTTGAGACCTAATGTTTGAGGTCCTGCAGTCGCCAAGTCTGAAGTTCAAGGCCTAGTGTTCACTGGTCAGCAGGTCCTGGGGTTGATGCCGAGGATCAAGGACCAAGAATCAAATGGGAAGTCCAGAAGTTAAAGCCCATTGGATGGTCATTGAATTTCTGCAAGTCCACTGGGGTAATCGAAGGTCCAATGTCTGCATGTCTGAATCTGACTCCAAGTCAACTGGAAGCTAAAGGCTGAAGAAGGATCGGGTCTTGTTTTGCTTTTGTTGTGTGGTTGCTTGTAGTGTTCTCTATTGTTCTGCTGAACATCGTGGTTATGTTGGCACCAGACTGTGTGGCAACACTGATGAAGTGTCTCGGCCCAAAAAGCCAACTGTTTATTCCCCTTCATAGACGCTGCCTGACCGGCTCAATTCCTCCAACTCTTTTTTTGTGTAGCTCCAGGTTTCCAGCATCTGCAGAATCTCTTGAGAGGTAAGTTAGATTGGGTTTTTAGATCAATGGATGTTGCCTAACCCCAACTAGGCTTCAGCAGTAGATACTGAGCCAGCTTCCCGAATTCCCACATCGCATGTGGAGTGCAGAATTTAATCCTGAACAGAAATTTGTTGGCAGTGTGGCTCCCAAAAGTCATCATTCGATCTGCAGTGCATCTGGTCTACAGGAAATTTACTGCTGCAGAGCTTAACTGTGGTCACTAATTGAGTTATTTGTCCATACATTTGTGCAATATATCTTATAAACATTTGCTTTAATCTTCTTCTTGAATGTGTCTAAACTTGAGTGTTGAGGCATGGTACATGTTCTAGAGGTTCTGTTCTGAGTGGTGTTACTGTTTGGCAGGATCACTTGTACTGGAGGTACAGCACCACTGCTTCGAGTGGTGGTTCAGTTTTACACACACTGCTTAAAGTGGTAGTAGTGTTCTGCAAGCACTAATTTGAGTGGTGCCACAGTTGATTGGGTGGTGCTGTTCTACTGGTACTGAGTGGTTTTAGACCATAGGACCATACAATATAGGAGCAGTATCTGGCCATTTGGCCCATCGAGTCTGCTCCACCACTTCATCACGGCTGATCCATTTTTCCTCTCAGCCCCAATCTCCTGCCTCCTCCCCATATCCCTTCATGCTCTGACCAATCAAGAATCTATCAGGCTCTGCCATGAATATACATACAGTCTTGGCCTCCACGGCTGCCCGTGACAAAGACCTACACCGATTCACCACTCTCTGGCTAAAGAAATTCCTCCTCTCCTCTGCCCTAAAAGGACGCCCCTCGATTCTGAGGCTTTGCCCTCTGGTCCGAGACTCTCCCACCACAGGAAATGTCCTCTCCACAGGCCTTTCGCCATTTCATAGGTTTCAATGAGGTCACCCCTCGTTCTTCTGGATTCCGGAGAATTACAGGCCCAGAGCCACCACACGACAACCCAACCAATCTTGGAATCATTTTGGTGAACCTCCTTTGAGCCCTCTCCAATGTCAGCACATCCTCTCTAAGATAAGGGGCACCTAGAGTCAATGTTCTGAAGACTCCATTAGTAACCACTGCAAAGATACAGCATTAGGTAACAGCTCCAATTAGATTACACTTTGCTAATGATACATTTGGGCACAACCCAGGTACTGACGACTTGGAATGGCAAATGGCTCACAAACATTTCTCCTGACGTTTGTCAGGAGATAATATGAATGCTTTATTAGAGCTTGGCTAATACTCGGGTGAAGCAAGTCAATTTGGAGGGAATGAAATGTATCTAACCATCCCTGAAACCAGGGTGAGCAAGTGTGTGTGAGCGTGCTAACAAGACCTTCACGAGGGGTATAGACAGGGTAAATTGGGGCGCCGTGGTAATGCAGTGGTTAACACGACTCTATCACAGCTCGGGGCATTCCAGATTTTGGAGTTCAATTACACTGCTATCTGAAAGGAGTTTGTGACTGTGTGGGTTTCCTCCAGGAGCTCTAGTTTCCTCCCATAGTCCAAAGATGTATTGGTTAGTAGGTTAACTGGTTGTTGTAAATTGTTTTGGGATTAGGCAAGTGTTAAATCAGGGGATTGCTGGGCAGCATGGCTCAAGGGGCCAGAATGGCCTATTCTGCACCGTATCGCAATAAGTAACAAATAAGAAAATAATTAGATAGGTGGGTTGCTGAGCGATGCATCTATTTGGACCAGAAAGCATCTCTAAATAGGCAGCAAACAAACAAACAAACAAACAAATAAATAAATAAATAAATAAATAAATGCAAGCTGACCTCTTCCATTGAAGTTGGGTGTGACTACAACCAGAGGTCATGGGTTCAGGGTGAAAGGTGAAATGTTTAAGTGGACGTGAGGAGGAACTTCTTCACTCAGAGGGAGGTGTGAGTGTGGAACGAGCTGCCAGTGCATGTGGTGGACGTGGGTTCGACCGCAACATTTAAGAGAAGTTTGGATAGGTACATGGATGGGAGGGGCATGGAGGACTATGGTCCAGGTGCAGGTTGATGGGAGTAGGCAGAATAATAGTTCGGCATGGACTAGATGGGCTGAAGGTCTGGTTTCTCTGTGGTAGTGTTCTATAACACTATGACACTGTGATTAGGCTAGTGTTAAATTGAGGGATTGCTGGGCAGTCTAGAAGGGCAGAAGGGCCTGTTTCTTTTCTATAGTGTTCGATGACCTTGTGTATAATCTGTAGAGATTGTCAAGCCATTACCAGGCATTTCAACCCAGATTAGTTCTAAATTGGTTTTGTGATAGTTTAAATTATTTGTTCTCCTTCTGGTGTGGCATGATGGCTTAGATCAAGCCCTAATTTAGTCTTCATGTCTGATGTGTCAAGAGAAAACAGAACCAGGTGCTGTAGAGTGTGGAGTTCTGTGAATACATGTTTGTCTGAGAACTTGTGAGGCAAGGTCTGTTTCTTCAACCACAGTTTCGTGAGCAGTCATACTACTGTGTCATTTTCAACCAGACAGAGTTGACATTGCCGGCTACATTCCAAGATAATGAAAGCAAGGATGTGATGCTGAGGCTTTATAAGGGCATTGGTCAGACCACATTTGGAGTACGGTGAGCAGTTTTGTGCCCCTTATCTAAGAAACAATGTGCTGGCATTGAATAGGGCCCAGAGGAGGTTCATGAGAATCATCCCAGGAATGATAGAGTTAACATATGAGGAACACTCACACACGAGGAAATATGGAAATTCAAGTAACACACACAAAATGCTGGTGGAACGCAGCAGGCCAGGCAGCATCTGTAGGAAGAAGCACAGCCGACGTTTCGGGCCGAGACCCTTCGTCAGGACTCAAAGTTGAAGGGCCGAAGGAATTATAGATGGGGAGCAGTGAGAGAGGGTTTCACTGAACTCCCGTCGAAGAGAAGATTTAAACTTCTTCAGTGTAAGCATCACTGGCAGAGGCTTCACAGTAGTGAATTTAAAGATGCAAACACGAGGAAATCTGCAGATGCTGGAAATTCAAGCAACACACACAAAATGCTGGTGGAACACAGCAGGCCAGGCAGCATCTGTAGGAAGAAGTACAGCTGACAGTTGGACAGTCCTGACAAAGGGTCTCAGCCTGAAACGTTGACTGTGCTTCTTCCTATAGATGCTGCCTGGCCTGTTGCGTTCCACCAGCATTTTGTGTGTGTTGTATGAGGAACACTTGATGGTCCTGAGTCTGGACTCACTGGAACTTAGAATAATGAGGAGGGATCTCGTTGAAACCTGTCAAATATTGAAAGCCCCAGAGAGAGTAGACATTGCGGAGTCTATGACAAGAGTGCCCAGTCTCAGAATAGAAGGATGACCCTTTGGAACAGAGATGAGGAGGTGATGAGTCTGTGAAATTCTTTGCTACAGACAGCTGGGGAGGCCAAGTCTTTGTGTATATTTAAAGCGGAGGTTGATAGGTTCGTGATTTGTAAGGATGTCAAAGGTTATGGGGAGAAGACAGGAGAATGGTATTGAGAGGGATAATAAGTCAGCCATGATGGAATGGCAGAGCAAATTCAATGGGCCAAATGGCCTAATTCTGCCCCTGTGTCTTATGGTTTAAAATTCACTCCTTGCAGCTTTAATCTTCATATTTATTCTATTCATCCAGTTATTGTTCTTCTTTCATTGTACCTGAACTCAGAAGAACTAATAAGTCCAATGCATCAAAATGCAGAGATATTAAGGACAGGTTCACACTGAGGACCATCAGGCTCCTATCTCCTGTGTCGTCACTGGCCTCATCATTTCGTCTGCTTTCTAAATTGTCTAACCACACTCTTCCCAAATCCGGGACTGTCTGTTTCTACCTCCTAATCTACATCCACAAACCCAACTGCCCAGTAGACTTGTTTTTTGCATGTTCCTGCCCCACTGAATTCATGTCCTCGTATCTCAACTCCACTTCGTCCCCATCAGTTCAATCCCTTTCCACCTACAGTACATCCAAGACACTTCAGATGCTCTCCACCTCTTCAAGAACTTCTGGTTCCCTGCCACCTCGTTTTCACCGTAGGACATCCAGTTCCTCTGCACTGCATCCCCCATCAGGAAGGTCTTGGGGTTCTCTGTTTCTTTTTTGACAACAAACACAACTTTGACCCTCCATCACATTCTCCTCCATCTGGTGGAACTGGCTCTCACCCTTAACAATTTCTCTTTTGGCTCCTCCAGCTTTCTCCAAACCCAAAGTGTAGCCACAGGCACCTGCAGGGCTCCCAGCTATGCCAGCCTATTCATTCAAAATATGGAACAGTCCATGTCCCAAGCTTACACCAGTAAACCTCCCCATTTTTTTTTCCATTACGTCAGGAGTCTTCAACCTTTTCTCATGCCATAGACCAATACCATTAAGCAAGGGGGTCTGCGAACCCTAGGTTAGGAACCCCTGTATTACATCAATGAATGCATTGGTGCTACTTCCTGCACCCTTGCAGAGGTCATCAGTTTTATCAACTTCACCACCAGCTTCCACCCTCCACCCCCCCCCCCCAAAAATTACTTGGTCCATCTCTGAGACTTCTCTCCCCTTTCTCGATCTCTCTATCTCCATCTCCAGAGAGAGAATATCTACTGACATCTTTTACAAACCCATTGACTCCCACAGTTATCTTGACTCCACCTCTTCCCACCCTGTCACCTGCAACAATGCTACATTTTCTTTCAGTTCCTCCATTTCTGCTGCATCATGATGAGGCTTTCCTTTCTATGATATCTGATATGTCCTCTTTCTTTTTCAGGGAACAGGGTTAACACTACAAGCAATGTGGCCCTCACCCAAATCTTTTCCATTTCCTACAAATCTGCCCTCATCCTATCCCTCCCTCCACCCACTGAACATAAAAGGGATAGAGTTCCTCTTTTCCTCAGCCTTTATCCCACAAGCCTTCACGTCCAACATATTGCTCTCTGCAATTTCCACTATCCCTAGTGGGATTCCATCCAGCAGGCATATCTTCCCCTCCCTTCCCTGTTTTCCATAGGGATCACTCTCACACCCTACTGGCTCCTATCCCCGCACCTGTCCCTCCAGCTTCTCCCATTGCACCATTAAGGGTCCAGAATCATGTGAGGCAGTGCTTCAGATGTGAATCCATTACTGTCATTTATTGCATCTGGTGCTTCCATTGCATCCTCCTCCACATCGACTGCAGGATTAACTTTGCTCTGTCTATCATAACAGCCAGGATCTCCTGGTGGGCAGCCTGTTTAATTCCACTTCCCTTTCCCACACAGACATCTCTGTCCACGGCCCCCTCGATTGCCAGCAACATCTCACATTCCAAAGCTCATAGTTCAATGTAAGTTTTATTATCAAAGTCCATATACAGTAATGTAACCATGTATAACTCTGAGATTCATTTACTTGTGGGCATACTCAATCAATCCAATAACCATAATAGAATCAAAAAAAGACTGCCCCAACATCTTGAGCTGTGGAAAAAAAAACACAATGAATGAATGAATTAATAGGTAAATGAACAAGAAATAAATATCAAGAACATGAGATGAAAAGTCCTTGAAAGTGAGTTCATAGGTTGTGGGAGCAGTTCAGTGATGGGGCAGGTAACGTTAAGTGAAATTATCCCCCTTGGTTCAAGAGCCTGATGGTTAAGGGGTAATAACCATTCCTGAACCTGGTAGTGTGATTTCTGAGGCTCCTGTACCTTCTTCCTGATAGCAGCAGCAAGAAGAGAGCATGACGTGTGGTGGGGGTCCCTGATGATAAATTGCATCTTGGTAGACCCCAGTGACAGCATCAACATTGATTTCTCTGACTTCCTATAACCACTCCCCTCTGTTCCTCCCCCCCCCCCCCACTTTGTTTTCCCTCCCTCTGGTCTCCCTTACCCCTTCTCTTCCCCCTCTCCTAACCTCACAACCTGCCCAGCACCCATGCCCTCCTCACTGTGGTTCCCCACCTCCTTCCCTTTATTTTATGGCCCACTAACTTCTCCTGTTAGATTCCTTCTTCTTCAGCCCTTTGCCTCTTCCAGCTATCACCTCCCAGCTTCTGACATCAATCTCACTTCCCCTGTCTCCTACTTGCCTACTGTACCTTCCTCCCCCTCACCTGGATTCACCAGCCAGCTCATGCCCCTTACCTCCCCCTCTCTTTTATAATGGCTTCTGCCCTCTTTCTTTCCAGTGCTAATGAAGAGTCTGGGCCCAAAAGATGGACTCTTCATTTTCTTTCATCGATGCTGCCTGACCAGCTGAGCTCCTCCTGCATTATGTGTGCTGCTCTGGATTTTCAGCATCTACAGAATCCCTTGTGTAAAGATTGATTTTGGATTAGGTTAAAAGGTTGGCACAACTTTGTGGGCCTGAGGGCCTTAACTGTACTATTTTACTTTACTACTGCTCTATGGTCTATGTTCTAAGTATTTCAACAGATAATATAAAATAATAAAAAGTCTTTCTTATTTTAAAGGATCTCGAGTTTTTGGTTTGCCACTTTTACTTTGTCCCCTATAATTGTTTAAAATGCTAGTTTAGAACTCTGTGCTATGAGAAGCCTTCAATATGATTAGCTGCTGAGATAAATTGAACTGAAATGAAGCTAAACTGAAAGTTCCTAGACTGCTTCAAGGTCTCTGTAGTTTGATGTTTTATATTCTGTGTGTTTTTCACTTCTTTTGTGCAATTTGTTTTTTTTTGCCCGTTAGGTGTTTAATGGTTTCTTTGAACAGGTTCCATAGATTTCTTTGTTTCAGGGCTGTCTGTGGGAAGACAAATCTCAGGGTTGCATACGGCACACATACATTGATAATTCATGTACTTTGAATCTTTGCTGAGCCTGTCCAGTGACATCATGGTTACTGGATGCCATGATGCTTTGTAACCGACACCTAACAGCACCAACAAGGTGGAGAACCAAGGGAGGAGGGCATGGGTGGTGGGCAAGTTGTGAGGGTAGGGGAAGGGAAAGAAAGGGGTAATGGTGGCCAGAAGGATAAGGGAAAGCAAAGGGGAGGGGGTAACAGAGGGGAGTGCTTACAGTCAGAGAGATCCATGTGGATGCCGTCACTGGAGAAGAGCATTCGCTTTGCACGTTAACGCACATCACTTTACCATAGTCAAGAGAAAATCTGCAGATGCTGGAAATCCAGGCAGCACACACAAAATGCTGGAGGAACTCCATAGATGCTGCCTGGCCTGCTTAGTTCCTCCAGCATTTTGTGTGTGTGTTGCTCACTTTATCAGAGTCACAAGCTACGTGTGAATATTTATACAGTGGCAAGGTAGCATAGCAGTTAGTGTAGCGCTCCAGAGCAGCACGATCGGAAGATCAGTGTGCGATTTCTGCCACTGGCTGTAAAGAGAGTATATGTCCTTGCTGTGACCAGTGGGTTGCCTCCAGGTTCTCCAGTTTCCTTCCATATTCCAAAGGATGTACAAGTTAGTAAGGGTCAGTTAGTTATGAGAATGTTATGTTGGCACCAGAAGCATTGCAACACTTGCAGGCTACCACCAGCACATCCATGACTGTGTTGGTTGTTGACACAAGCAATGCATTAGGGTGAGGGTTACTGCAGGTCTTCATATTTCAATGTACCCGTGAAAAATAAATCTGATCTTTCATCCTAATCTTAATCTGAATCTGAATCTATCGACAATCATAAAGGAATGTCCAGCAGTGCGGCTAGTAGAGTTGCATCTTCCCAAACCCAGTGACACGAGCTCAATGCTAAACTTCAGTGTTTTCCGTGTGGAGTTTGCACATTATCCAGATTCCTCCCAAATCACAAAGAGATGCGCTTTGGCCGTGGAAAATTGCCCGTGGGGTGTAAAGGGGGTCGGGGGGGGGGGTAAAGAAACGGGATTGATGTTGGATTGGTGTAAGTGAATGCTTGATCATCAACACAGACTCAGTGGAGTGAATGGCTTCTTCCATGTTGTTCTATTAGATATATATATATATATATATATACACACACACACACACACACACACACACATACATACATACATATATATATATATATATATATATATATATATATATATATATATATATGCTCAGCACGTCCTTTTGCAACTGTATCCCTTACCTTTCTGAAAGCGACCACATAATCAGTAAGGATAGGCAGCGAAATATCTGCTACGATTATTCCCAGCACTCATGTACAACAAGATTATGCTCTCAGCCCCCCACTCTACACCCTGTACACGTAGACAGTGTGGCCAGACTCTGTGCTAAATCCTTCCTCAAAACCAGATGACCATGACACACAGAAGCAGAATTAGTCCATTTGGCCCTTCAAGTCCACTCTGCCACTCCAGCATGGCTGATTTATTATCCCACTCAATTCCATTCTCCTGCCTTCTCCCTGTAACGTTTGCTGGTGTGACTAATCAAGAACCTTCCAACTTCTGCTTTAAAGGTGCTCAATAACCTGGCCTCTACAGCCATCCATGGCAAAAAAATTCCACCACCCTCTGGCTAAAGAAATTCCTTCTTATTTCTATTCAAAATATACTTCTCCCTATTCTGAGGTGGTGTTCTCAGGTCCTAGACTCACCCACTATAGATTCTCCACATCCACTCTATCTAGGCCTTTCAATATACATTATGATAGGTTTCAACGAGATCCCCCCTCACTCATTATTCTAAACTCCAGTGAGTACAGCCCCAGAGCCATCAAACGCTCCTCATGTGTTATCCCTTTCAGTTCCGAAATTATTCTCATGAACCTCCTCTGGGCCCTCTCTGATGCCAGCACGTCTTTTTTAACATGATTCCCAAAACTGATCACAATACTCCAAATGTGGTCAGACCAATGCCTTATAAAACCTCAGCATATCATACTCGCTCTTATATTCTTTCCCTCTCAAAATGAATGCTAAAGTTGCATCTGCCTTCCTTACCACTGACTTAACCTGTAACTTAACCTATAGGCAGTCCAGCAAAGTCCCTTTGCACTTCTGATTTTTGATTTTTCTCCTCATTTAGAAAATAATCTATGTCTTTATTCCTTCTGCCAAAATTCATAACCATATAACTTTCCTACACTATATTCCAGCTGCCACTTCTTTGCCCATTCTCCAAATCTGTCCAAATACTTACACAGACTTCATGCTTCCCCAATACTATCTGTCCCTCCACCTATCTTCATATCATCAGCAAACTCGGTCATAAAACCATCGATTTCAACATCTAAATTATTGATATATAACGGGAAAAGAAGCGATCCCAATACTGAGCCCTGGAGACCACCACTATTAACTGGCAGCCAACCAGTAAAGGCCTGCTTTATTCCCACTGTTTGCCTCCTGCCAGGCAGCAGATCTTCTATCCATGCTACTATTTTTCTTGTAATACCATAGGCTCTTATCTCATGTGTGGCACCTTGTCACAGGCCTTCTGAATATCCAGGTAAACGACATCCACTGACTTTCCTTTCTCTATCTCGGCAGTTGTTTCCTCAAAGAATTACAAGATTTGTCAGGCAAGATTTCGCCTTAAGGAATCCATGCTGACTTGGCCCATTTTATCAAGTGCCTGCAAGTACCTCAAAAACCTCATTCTTCATAATCGACTCCAATGTTTTTCCAACCACTCAATTCAGACTAACTGTCCTATCATTTCCCTTCTTCTGCTTCTCTCCCTTCTTAAAGAGAGGAGTAACATTTGCAATTTTCCAGATCTTAGGAACCATTCCAGAATTTAGTGATTCTTGAAAGATTGTTACTAATGCCTCCACAATCTCCTCAGCTAACTCTTTCAGAACCCTGGAGTGTAGTCCGTTTGGTTCAAGTGACTTATCTACCTTCAGACCTTTCAGCTTCCCAAGCCACCTCCTCCTTAGTAATAGCAACTACACTCACTTCTTCCCCCTACATTCCCAAAACCTCAGATATGCTAATTGTGTCTTCCACAGTGAAGATTGACACAAAATACATTAAATTCATCTGCCATTTCTTTGTCCCCCATTACTACCACTTTAGCGTCATTTTTCAGCAGTCCAATATCCACTCCCACCATTCTTTTACACTTCAAACATCTGAAAAATCTTTTAGTATCCTCTTTTATATTATTGGTTAACTTACCTTCATATTTCAACTTTTCTCTTTTTATGGCTTTTTAACAGCCTTCTGTTGATTTTTAAAAGCTTCCCAATCCTCTAAATTCCCAATAATTTTTGCTCTATTCTATTCCCTGTATTTTGCTTTTGTGCTGTCTTTGACTTCCTTTGTCAGCCACAGTTGCTTCATCCTCCTATTGGAATACTTCTTAATCTTTGGGACGTATCTATCCTTCGCCTTCTGAATTGCCCCCAGCAACTCCAGCCATTGGAGTTCTGCTGTCATCCCTAATAGTGTCCCCATCCAATGCACTTTGACCAGCTCCTCTCTCATGCCTCTGTAATTTCCTTTACTCCATTGTAATACTGATACATTTGATGCTACCTTCTCCCTTTCAAACTGCAGTGTGAATTCTATCATATTATGATCCCTGTTTCCTAAGGGTTCTTTTACTCCCTAATCAAACCTGGTTCATTACACTACACCTAATCCAGTATAGCTGATCCCCTTATGGACTCAATCACAAGCTGCTCTAAAAAGCCATTTCATAGGCATTCTACAAATTCTCTCTTGGGATCCCAATTCACCCGCATATTGACATCCTTATGACTATCGTAACATTGCCTTTCTTAGATGCCTTTTCTATCTCTCATTGTAATTTGTACCCACATCCTGGCTATTGTTCAGAGGCCAATATTTAACTCCCATCAGTGTCTCTATATCTTTGCAGTTTCTTAACTCTACTCACAAGTATTCTTCATCTTCCAATCCTATGTCACCACTTTCTAAGGATTTGATTTAATTTTTTACCAACAGAGCCCCCCCCACCCCCTTGGCCTGCCTGCCTGTCCTTTTGATACCATATGTATCCTTGGATGTTAAGCTCCCAACTATGATCTTCTTTCAGCCACAACTTAGTAATGCCCACAACATCATACCTGCCTATTTCTAAATGTGCTGCAAGATTATCTACCTTATTCTGTGTACTGTATGTATTCAAATATAACACCTTCAGTCCTGTATTCATCACCCTTTTCAATTTTCCCCCATGTTACACTACAATTCATCTTTGACTGCAATTTTACCCTATCATCTGCTTGTATTGTAATTGCCCCATCTTCAGCCCTATTACTCCAGTTCCCATCCCCCTAGCAACTTAGTTTAAATCTTCCCCAACAGCTCTAGCAAGCCTGCCCACAAGGGTATTGGCCCCCTCAGGTTCAGATGCAACCCGTTCTTTTTGTACAAGTCATACCTTCCCCAGAAGAGATTCCACTGATCCAGAAATCTGAAACCCTGCCCCCTGCACCAGTTCCTCAGCTACTCCTTCATCTGTCCAATCGTCCTATCCCAACCCTGACTAGCTGGGTACTGGGTGTAATCCAGGGATGACTGCCTATTCCCTAACTCCTATCAGTCACTGCACAGGACCTTGTCCTCTTTTCTACCCATGTCATTGGTGCCAATGTGACCAAACCACTGCTGCTCGCCCTCCCTCTTGAGAACATTCTGCAGCCGCTCTGAGACATTCTTGACCCTAGCACCTGGGAGGCAACAAACCATCCTGGCATCTTTTTTGCAGCCACAGAATCTCCTGTCTTCCCCCCTAACTGTCGAGTCTCCCATTAGTATCAAACTACCTGACCTTACCCTCTCGAGCTGGCCACAGGACCACTGGCCTGGCTGCTGCCACTGTGCCCGAAAGGTCATCCTCCCAGCAGTATCCAAAGTTTGCAGATGATACCACTGAGGTGACCTGTACCTCTAATAACACTGAGTCAGAGTATAGGAGTGAAAAAGAGAGCCCGGTCACATGGTGCCATGACAACGACCTTTCCTTTAATGTCAGTAAAACAAAAGAGCTACTCACTGGAGGGGGTGTTGCACACGCTTGTAGCCAAAGGGGGTCTTGTTTACACCAATAGTGCTGAGGAAAAGAGGGCTGAGAGTTTCAAGAACATCACCAACAGCCTCAGAATCAGGTTAAGTGTGTGTCTTCTGGCTCCTCTACCCCATGCTGATGGTAGCAATGAGAAGAGAGCATGTCCTTGGTGATGGGGGTCCTTAATGATGGATTCCACCTTTACAAATCATTGCCTTTTGAAGGTGTCCTCAGTGCTGGGAGGCCAGTGCCCATGATGGAGTTGGCTGAGATTTACAACATCCTGCAGCTTTTCCTGATCCTGTGCAGTGGCTTGTCCATGCCAGATGGTGATGCAGCCAGTCAGAATGCTCTCCTCAGTACATCTGTAGAAATTTTGAGAAGTCTTTGGTGACATATCAAGTCTCCTCAAACTCCCAATGAAATATAGCCACTGCCATGCCTTCTTTGTAATTGATCTTCAACAATATTGACACCCAGGGAGTTGAAACTGCTGATCCCACGATGAGATGTGTTCCTCCGACTTCCCCTTCCTGAATTACTGCCCGTTGAGCCGCTGGCGTTTACGGCAGTGATGAAGGTCCTCACTTGCTGCCTGTCCTCGGCCACCTTCTCTATTGTGCCCCCAGGTGTGGTTCAGGGTCCTCCTTTCTGCCTCTACAGTATGACACCAAGTTGTCTTTGGTCCTCTCGGTTTTCACTACCGTTAGTCATGCAAATTCCAGGTGGAGGCTCAGGAATACCATCACTCCCAGATATAGGATTCTTCATTGCTGTTTCCATGACAATCTTTTTACCACTCTTAGTCGGGCCCCTAACCTTTGACCTGTTTGGCATGAGTGACTGAGTGGACTGTACTAAGAATCAAAGCACAAGGCCCTGACTCCAGCCAACATAGCTCTCCAGGTCATTGAGGCAAGCAAACCCTCAAACCCTATGACAAGATTGTAATCCTCTTGGAGGGTTCCCCTTCTTAAAGTCCACAATCAATCCCTTGGTCTTAGTGACACTAAGTGTTGTGAAATGGCTCAAACAGCTGATCTATCTCAGTCACGTATGCTCCTCATCATCATCCCTAATTCTGCCAACAATAGTTGTGTCATTGGCAAATGTATAGATGGCATTTGAGCTGTGCCTAGCCTGTCGTGGGTGTAGAGAGTAGAGCAGTGGGCTAAGCACATTCCTCGAGGTACATCGGTGTTGAATGTCACACTTCTGAAGCTGTCCTAGCCGAACCACGTAGGTGCCACAGCCAAGAATTCTCACCTGTTCCTTTACCTCCTGAAAAGGCTGAAGAAATTTGGCATGTTCCCTTTGACACTCACCATGCATCATAGAGATCATCCTATGCAGATGCATCGTGGTTGCCATGGCAACAGCTCTGCACATGACCACAAAATCTGCAGACAGTTGTAGACACAGCTCAGCATGCGACACAAGCTACCCTTCCTTCCACGGACTCCCGTTATACGTCGTGCTGCTCTCGGTAAAGCAGCCAGAATAATCGAAGACCCCACCCACCCCGGATTGTCACTTTTCTCCCTTCTCCCATTGGGCAGAAGACACAAAAGCCTGAAAGGCAAAACAGAAGAGCTGCTCATTGAAGTGGATGGACAGCTTCAGGTTCAAGGATCGCTTCTACACTGCTTCTCCAGGACTATTGAATGGTACCCTAGTGCAACAAGATGGACTGTTGACTTCACAATCTATGTCCTTATGACCTTGCATCAAATTACAGTGCCTATAAAAAGTATTCACCCCCTCCCCCTTGGAAGTTTTCATGTTTTATTGTTTTACAACATTGAACCACAGCGGATTTAATTTGGCTTCTTTTGACACTGATCAACAGAAAAAGACTCTTCCGTGTCATGGTGAAAAAAATTTCTACAAAGCGATCAAAATTAATTACATATATGAAACACAAAGTAATTGACTGCATTTCAAGTATTCATCTCCTTCAAGTCAGTATTTAGTAGATGCGCCTTTGTCAGTAACTACAGCCTTGAGTCTGTGTGGATCGGTCTCCATCAGCTTTGCACGTCTGGACACTGCAATTTTCCCCCATTCTTTTTTACAAAACTGCACAATCTCTGTTAGATTGCATGGGGATCCTGAGTGAACAGCCCTTTTCAAGCCCAGCCACAAATTCTCAATTGGACTGAGGTCTGGACTCTGACTTGACCATTCCAGAACCTTAACTTGGTTGTTTTTAAGCCATCCCTGTGTAGCTTTGGCTTTATGCTTGGGATCATTGTCTTGCTAGAAAACAAAACTCCCAAGTCGCAGCTGTCTTGCAGACTGCATCAGGTTTTCCCTGTACTTTTGCTGCATTCATTTCACCCTCCACCTTCACAAGTCTTCCAGGGCCTGCTGCAGTGAGGCATCCCCACAGCAAAATGCATGCTTCACGATAGGGATAATGTGCCTTTGATGTTGTGTGGTGTTTGGCTTATGCCAAACATAGCATTCAGTCTGATAGCTCAATTATAGTTTCATCAGACCATAGAACCTTATTCCAGCTAACTTCAGAGTCTCCCAGATGCCTTCTGGCAAACCCTAGCCGAGAATTCATGTGAGTTTTTTCAACAGTGGCTTCCTCTTTGCCGCCCTCCCATAGAGCTGAAACTGGTGAGGCACCCGGGCAACAGTTGTTGTATGCGCAGTCTCTCCCATCTCAGCCGCTGAAGCTTGTAACTCCTCCAGAGTTGTCATCAGTCTCTTGATGGTCTCCCCCCACTAGTCCCCTTCTTACACAGTCACTCAGTTTTTGAGGATAGCCTGCTCTAGGCAGATTTACAGCTGTGCCACATTCTTTCCATTTCTTGATGATTGGCTTAACTGTACTCCAAGGGATATTCAGCGGCTTGGAAATTTTCTTCAATTCCATCTCCTGACTTGTGCTTTTCAATAATCTGTTTGCAGAGTTGCTTGGAGTATGCTTTAGTTTTCGTGGTGTAGTTTTTGCCAGGATACTGACTGGCTAGCAGTTGGACCTTCCAGATACAGGTGTAACACCTCGACTGCATATGGTTATCTCCATTTAACTAACTATGTGACTTCTAAAACCATTGGCTGCACCAGTGAGGATTTGGTTTGTCATATTAAAGGGGGAGAATACTTATGCAATCAACTACTTTGTATTTTATATTTGTAATTAATCTAGATCACTTTGTAGAGATCTGTTTTCACTTTGACACGAAACAGCCTTTCTGCTCATCAGTATCAAAAAAAGCCAAATTATATCCACTGTGATTCAGTATTCTAAAACAATAAAACATGAAAACTCCCAAGGTGTGTGAATACACTGTATAGGCGCTATACCTGCATACACTTTCTCTGCAATTGTAACACTTAATTCTGCACTCTGTTTTTTCTTTTCTCTGTACTACCTCAATTCGTTATTGAAAAGAGCAATATGCAAGACAAGTTTTTCACTGTACCTCATCACAAGTGACAATTTACCAAATTACTGTCAGTGAACCAGATCTTCTAAGAAAATAGACAGCTCAGTGACTAGTGATCTCAGCAGGGTGAGAAAGCTTACTAACTCTGCCTTCAGCTACTTTTGCTTTTAATAATTTCAGTGAACGATCTTTGTGCTTCTGGCTCTATGCAAACTTTAAAAGCAGATTAATTACTTATTCTCGGTATTTCAAATGTTAATGTTTTCATTGTTCGGCTAGGTGAGTCAGTGCAAAGCCTTTCTATTTACTTATCAGAGTTTAGCCCGTATAATCTCTGTACTCTTTTACTGATGGCACACCTAATACCATTAATAATACCATGTAGGAGTAGTAGTTAGATTATAGAATCTGTGATAATGTGTTAATGTAAATGTGACAGCAACTCAATGCATAAAAGCATCCAGACATGGTCAAGAGGTTCAGTTGTTGCTCAGGTCAAACATTAGAATGGGTGACTTTGACCACTGAATGTTGGTGACAGACGGGGTGGTTTGAGTATCTCGGAAACTGCTGATCTCCGATTGGTAGTGAGGGAGGAGATATGACCCTTGTTCGACTTGCAAGGGTAAGTGCCAGGAGGGAGACAGCTTGGCAGAGCACCTACTCTCAGTCTGGCAGAAGAAGCAGGATCTCCCAGTAGCCACCTAGTTCAATGCCACTTCCCATTCCCTTTCTGACAAGTCGGTCCATGGCCTCGTCTACTGCTGTGATGAGGCCACACTCAAGTTGGAGGAGCACCATGTTGTGTTCCCTCTGGGTAGCCTCCAACCTGATGGTATGAATATTCATTTCTTGAACTTCCAGAAACCGCGCCCCCTTCACCATTCCCCATTCCCATTTCCCTCTCTCCTATCTCCTTAACTGCCCATCACGTCCCTCTGGTGCTCCTCCCCCTTCCATTTCCTCGATGGTCTTCTGCCCTCTCAGACTCCCCCCCTCCTGCAGCCTTTTATCTCTTCACCAATCAGCTTCCCAGCACTTTACTTCAGCCCCTCCCCCTCGCTCGATTCCACCTATCACCTATCGCCTTGAGCTTCTTCCTCCCCTCCCCTCCTTGCTCTGACTTCTCATCTTTTTTCCCAAGCCTGAAGAAGGGTCTCAGCCTGAAACATTGACTGTGTATTCATTTCCTTAGATGCTGCCTGACCCGCTGAGTTCCTCTAACATTTTGTGCATGTTGCTTTGGATTTCCAGCATCTGCAGATTTCCCCATGTTTGTGGTATATCCTGGATCAGACAATGTAATTATTTTAAATTTATTTTTATTTAGAGATACAGGAAGGTAGCAGGCCCTTCCGGCCCAACGAGCCCGTGCTGCTTAATTCAGAATCAGAAACGGGTTTACTAACACCAGCACGTGACGTGAAATTTGTTAACTTAGCAGCAGCAGTTCAATACAATACATAATCTAGCAGAGAGAGAAAAATAATAATAGTAATAGTAATAAATAGATCTTATTCAGTATGCTTTATATAGCATACATATATTGAATAGATTTAAATCGTGCAAAAAAAATAGAAATGCTATATATTTAGGAAAAAAGTGAGGTAGTGTCCAAGGGTTCAATGTTCATTTAGGAATCGGATGGCAGAGGGGAAGAAGCTGTTCCTGAATCACTGAGTGTGTGCCTTCAGGCTTCTGTATCTCCTACCTGATGATAACAGTGAGAAAAGGGCATGCCCTGGGTGCTGGGGGTCCTTATTAATGGACGTTGCCTTTCTGAGACACCACTCCCTGAAGATGTCCTGGGTACTTTGTAGGCTAGTACCCAAGATGGAGCTGACTAAATTTACAACTCCCTGCAGCTTTTTTCAATCCTAATTACACCCATGTGACCAATTAACCTAAATCATCCGTCTTTGGAATGTGGGAGGAATCCAGAGAGCCTGGAGGAAGCTTGATGACAGGGAAGGTACAAACTCCTTACACAAGGTCAATTCAACGATACCTGTATTGAGGTTTCTTTGCAATGTCTATGTCAAAGCCCCACTATAAAAAGTCAAGTTCTTTAGATCTTCGAATTTCCATCCTGTTTTTAATAAAACCAGAGATTCTGAAGAAAATAAATCTGCATTGATAATCTTTGATGGAGCAGATGCTGTGAGCTTATGTGTGAAAGCTGACCGGCAGCACCCAAGCAAGAAAAAATTTCACAGCAGGTTGTTCCTGATTGTTCCAGAAATGAAATCGTGTGGAAAATGCTTCACTAAGGTGACATCACCCTTCAAGTGCAATTCTGACTGCATTAAATTTTATATCTTAATCATCAGACATCCAATTTTGCACTTGTTTATCTCCAAATTCTAATAGTACTCTCCTGACCTCAAATCCATCAAGGTTGTGGGATCAGGAGAGGTACTGGGAGATATTTGACTCCATTGGAACAATGACCTCCTGGCAACCCTTAAGTGAGACCAGAAAGACCAGTGGCATCAGATGACGAGATTCAAAGGGATTTGGGAGTCCTAGTGCAGGATTCCCTAAAGATTAACTTGCAGGTGGCGTTGGTGGTAAAAAATGAAAATGCAATGTTAGCATTCATTTTGAGAGGAGCAGAATATAAAAGCAAAGATGTAATGTTGTACAATGACCAATTAACCTACCAACTGGCATGTCTTTGGACTGCAGGAAGAAACTGGAGCACCCAGAGGGAAACCATGCGGTCAAGGGGAGAACATACAAACTCCTTAGAGACAGCAGCGGGAATTGAACCCAGGTTGCTTGTACTGTAAAACGTTGTGCTAACGACTACATTACCATTTAAAGTGGAGGTTGATAGGTTCTTATTTAGTAAGGGTATCAAAGATTACAGGGGGATTGCAAGAGAAAGGGGTTGAAAAGGATAATACATCAGCCCTGGTGGAATTCGACAGACCATGTGGCCTAATTCTGCTTATATGTCTTGTGGTTTTATGGTCTTATAAATCAGTACCAATAACAAAGGAGGTGAATTGACCTATTATTCTCCAGTGCAAGACAGTAAATGTGATAGATTCACTTTTAGGCTGTAATATAGGTGCACATCAGGAGCACAATAGGAGCTGACCGAGATTTTGTCTCAGAAAACCCACAAATTGATGACGTTAGAATAGCTTCCCACATTTAAGATAAGACAAGGCACGATAAGATTATCTTTATTTGTCACATGTACATTGAAACATACAGCAAAAATGCATCCAAATTGAGGCGGCAGGGTCCGGGTCCAGGAGCGGATCGAAGCAACAGAACCCAATGTGTGTATGACAATTTAAGCACCGGGCCAAATTGAAAAGGTCAGGGTGTCGGGGACTGAGGCAAGGGACAGTCTGGTTCAGCTAACTGCCCCATGACGTTTCCTCAGCTCTGCGCTGAACGGAGGACCTCAGGGCGGACTCTCTTTCCCGGAATTCAGTTCTCAATGGTATTTGCTTACTTGCATTGTTTACATGCATTCTCTCTCTCTCTGCAGATTGAGTGTTTGACAGTCTTCTTTCTTTTGAATGGTTTCTTTTGGATTTCCTTGCTTTGTGGCTGCCTGCAAGAAGATGAATCCCAAGTCTGTATCATGTATACATGCTTCGATAATAAATGTACTTTAACTTGGAAGTGTCTGGGTCAGGTGGGAGAGGATATTACATTACAACATTTAAGAAACAGGCACATGAATGTAAGGAAGCTCTATAGGGCTATTAAATCAAAAACATCATGCCATCCTCAAAGTTTCTTTCCCTACGCAGTTAATCTGATCAATCATTCGAGTTAGCTAGCCCACCCCCACTTATCCATTACCCCAGTCATTGCACTGCACTGTAAATACTTTAAATCACACTTTATAATTCCGTTTACATTGTAAATACATGCTGGAATTTATGGATTTATGCACATTTTATTCCATATCTGCACTTTAACCTCCATGTTTCTTTTGGGGTAATCCTTTATTCTCGTAACTGTTAAGTGCTGTTGTTCTTGTTTCATGCCGCGCTAACATGCCACAGCAAATTCTAATACATGTAAATATATAAATGGCAAATGGAGTGGATCCTTGGCAAATGGAGAGTTATGAGCTGTGTAGGAGGGTAAGGTTAGATTGACCGTGGAGTGGGTTAAAAGCTCGGCACAACAGTGCAGCACAGTTCTGTGTCTTGCACTGTACAGTTCTATGTCCTGTGTTTGTTCTATAGGAAAGCAATATTTGATTTGACTGCTGGGTTATTTCTTAAATTTTATCAGGCATCTTTTGCCAGCTTGGCTGACTTTTAGTTGTCTTGGAATTGGGAAACACTAAAGGGAAGCTTTGCCTTCAATAAAGTAGTGCAGGAATTTTGGCTCCTTGCTGTTGTCACCGAAGGCTATACTTTATTACTTTTTCTCTCTCACTTACTCTTCACATTCCTTTTTTTCAATCTCTCAGTGTATCAGTTGGCTATGGCAGATTCTGAACCAATGCTTCCAAAATGCTAATTCTCCTTTAAGTAGCACTTGGCAAAATGCTACATAATTTTGCAAGAAAAATTAATCAGATTTAGAATTATTAGCACTGACTTGCAGTGCCTATAAAAGGTATTCACAAACCTTGGGGGTTTCTATGTTTTATTGTTTTACAACATTGAACCACAGTGGGTTTAATTTAGCTTTTTCAACAGAAAAAGACACTTTTTGTCAAAGTGAAAACAGATCTCTACAAAGTAATCTAAATCAGTTACAAATATAAAACAATTACAAAATAATTGATTGCCTAAGTGAACCTTCACCAGAAGGAACGTAGTGGGTGAAGAAGATGACTCACTACTCCCTACTCAAAGTAATACTCACTTTGCTCTGCCCACCACTGGTACAGCACTGGTTTTAGACTTCACAGAATTAATTAAATGGAGATCTGTTTTTGGAGACCTGTGTGCAGTCAAGGTGTTTCTATTGATTGTAATAAAAATACACCTGTATCTGAAAAGTCCAACTGCTGGCGAGTCAGTATCCTGGCAAAAACTACAACGTGAAGACAAAAGAACACTCCAAGCAACTCTGCTACAAAGTTATTGAAAGTCAGGGGAAAATCTTCAAGTCACTGAATATCCCTTGGAATAGAGTTGTCAATCATCAAGAAATGGAAAGAATATGGCACAGGAGTAAATCTGCCTAGAGCAGGCCGTCCTCAAAAACTGAGTAAGCGTGCAAGAAGGGGACTAGTGAAGGAGGGCAGCAAGACAATTATGACAACTCCAGAGGAGTTACAAGCTTCAGTGGCTGAGATGGGAGAGACTGCACAAACAACAGGATATAACGAGCACAGTGGATAGAAGGGAATAGATGGATGTTATTTTCATGGATTTCCAGAAGGTGTTTGATCAGGCACCACATAAAAGACTTATGCATAGAGTTAGGGGTGATGTTTTGGATGGATAGAGTATTGGTAACTAATAGAAAGCAGACAATTGGGATACATTGTGTGTTACTCTGTTTGACAATCAGTGGTGAGTGGTGCGCCACAGGGATCAGTGCTGGGGCCGCAACTGTCCATGATATACATTAACGATCTGGAAGAGGGGGCCGAGGGTAGTGTATCTAAGTTTGCTGATGATACTAAATTGAATGGAAAAGCAAATTGTGCAGAAGATACAGAGAGTCTGCAGAGAGATATAGATAGTTTAAGTGAGTGGGCAAGGGTCTGGCAGATGGAGTACAATGTTGGAAATTCGCAGTCATCCATTTTGGAAGGAAAAATGAAGGAGCAGACTGTTATTTAAATGGTAAAAAACTGCAGCATCTGCTGTGCAGAGGGACTTGGGGGCGCTTGTGCATCAATACACAAAAGGTTGGTTTGCAGGTGCAGCAGGCTATCAAGAAGGGAAATGGAATATTGGCCTTCTTTGCTGGAGGGATTGAATTTAAAAGCAGGGAGGTCTGCAACTGTACAGGGTACTGGTGAGGCCGCACCTGGAGCACCATGCAGTTCTGGTCTCCTTACTTGAGGAAGGATATACTGGCTTTGGAGGCGGTGCAGAGGAGGTTCACCAGGTTGATTCCAGAAATGAGGAGGTTAGACTATGAGGGGAGATTGAGTTGCCTGGGACTGTATTCACTGGAATTCAGAAAAATGAGAGGACATATTATAGAAACATATAAAATTATGAAATGATGGATAACAAAGAGGCAGGAAAGTTGTTTCCACTGTTAGGTAAGACTAGTACTAGGGGACATAGCCTCAAGATTCAAGGGAGTAGATTTAGGACGGAGATGAGGAGGAACTGCTTTTCCCAGAAAGTGTTGAATCTGTGGAATTCTCTGCCCAATGAAGCATTGGAGGCTACCTCAGTAAATATATTTAAGAAAAGGTTGGATAGATTTTTGCAGAGTGGAGTAATTAAAGAGTTAGGTGGAGATGAGTCCATGGCAGATCAGCCATGATCTTATTGAATGGCAGAGCAGGCCTGATGGGCCAAATGGCCTACTCCTGCTCCTAATGTTCTTATGTACAATAACTGTTGCCCAGGTGCTTCACCAGTCGCAATTTTATGGGAGAGTGGCAAAGAGAAAGCCACTGTTGAAAAAAACTCACATGAAATCTTGGCTAGAGTTTGACAGAAGGCATGTGGGAGACTCTGAAGTCAGCTGGAAGAAGGTTCTATGGTCTGATGAAAACAAAATTGAGCTTTTTGGCCATCAGACTATATGCTATGTTTGGCATAAGCCAAACACCACACATCATCATTAACACACCATCCCTACTGTGAAACATGGTGGTGGCTGAATCATGCTGTGGGGATGCTTCACTGCAGCAGGCCCTGGAAGGCTTGTGAAGGAAAAGGATAAAATGAATGCAGCAAAATACAGGGAAATCTTGGAGGAAAACCTGATGCAGTCTGCAAGAGAACTGCGACTTGGGAGAAGATTTGCTCTCCAGCAAGACAGTGCTCCCAAGCATAAAGCCAAAGCTACACAGGAATGGCTTAAAAACAACAAAGTTAATGTTCTGGAGTAGCCAAGTCACAGTCCAGACTTCAATCCAATTGAGAATTTGTGGCTGGATTTGAAAAGGGCTGTCACTCACAATCCTCATGCAATCTGACAAAGTTTGAGAAGTTGAGTAAAGAAGAATGGGGAAAAATTGCAGTGTCAAGAGTGCAAAGCTGATAGAAACTTATCCACACAGACTCGAGGCTGTAATTGCTGCCAAAGGTGCATCTACTAAATACTGACTTGAAGGGGGTGAATACTTATACAATCAATTATTTTGTGTTTTATATTTGTAATTAATTTAGATCACTTTGTAGAGATCTGTTTTCACTTTGACACAGAAGAGTCTTTGTTAATCAGTGTCAAAAAAAGCCAATTTAAATCCATTGTGATTCGATGTTGTAAAACAATAAAATATGAGAACTTCCAAGGGGGGGGTGGTGAATGCATTTCATAGGCACTGTATATGTCATGAAATTTGTTGTTTTGTGGCATAACTGCAGTGCATAGACATAAAATACTTTGATGCGAGGCCAAGCTGAGAATGGTAAGGACCCATGTTTTGGGATATCTGAGACTAGACTCGAGACACGATTTCAAGTTTGAGATGAGAACAGAGTTCTTGACTAAATACTAGATGAAAATCCAAGCAAGACAGAAATCCAAAACGCAATAACAGACTGAACTAAAGTTGAGCTGATGACTGAGCACTGAACCCGAGCTCAGGCTCTCCTCAAATGTTAAAATCTTGGTGCTAAAACCTGGCTGCTGGTTAGCGGAGCAGGCCTGAACCTTTAAAGGGGCAGCACCAGCTATCCATATTCCAAATGTCTAAATCCCAGAAGCTGGCAAGGTCAGTTGGGTACCGTTACAAATACTATGAATTTGTATATTTGTATGAGTGGTGCGTGGCCAAGTGGTTAAGGCATCGGTCTAGTGATCTGAGGCAGTGTGTTGTGTCCTTGAGCAAGGCACTTAACCACACATTGCTCTGTGACGACACTGGTGCCAAGCTGTATCGGCCTTAGTTCCCTTTCCTTGGACAACATCGGTGGCGTGGAGAGGGGAGACTTGCAGCTTGGGCAACTGCCGGTCTTCCATACAACCTTACCTAGGCCTGCGCCCTGGAAACTTTCCAAGGCGCAAATCCATGGTCTCTAACGGATGCCTATTTATGTATATTATGAACTTGAAATGAGTTAGTTCACCATTAGTGGTCACCAACCTTTTGAAGCCCAAGATCCCCTACCTCGGCCTTAGTGAAAGGCAAGATCGACCCCAGATTGATTAGTTACACGCATGCGCACCAGGGCAGAAAAGACTGGAAGTAAAACCCCGCAACCCGGAAGTAGAAATAATGTATAAACACCAGGGGTCACCATCCTTCTTTTGCACCACAGACCAGTTTAATATTGACAATATTTTTGTGGATCATAGAGAGGTGGGGGGGGGGGGGGTGAGGTGTTAAACACAACCGGATAAGCGATACTCGAAGCAGGTTCCTTATGTCCAATCTTTTCCGCAATTTAGTTTCCATGGCTCTCAGCACTTACCTGCTGTCCCGCTTGCTCACTTTTTTAACGCGGAAAAAAACTCAACGGGTTAATCTTTAAGTTCAGGGTGTTTGGACTCAGGGTACCGAAGCAGTTTTGAGGGCTTCATTGCTTCATTAGGCAGCCTCCCGTCCGCCAGCCACCTTGGCCAGGTGCATCTGTTCCTGTACCGGGGCCGCGGCAGTTGCAGTCCGGAGAGAGCGACCAACCAACCGAGCGAGGAGTGCAACAGGATGCGCGCCCGCCCCTCTTGTAGGATCTATCGGCTGATAAAAGTTTGTTTCGGTAGGTCGCAGCGAGGTAGCTGCTCTGCTAATTACAAAACCCTGAGCCCGAATTAAGTCGTCTGTGAATGTTTTAGCAACGAGTTCCCCCAAACATTCGGTGTGGTAAACATTTTCAGAGGCGGCGCCCATCTGTCCGCGCTCCAGGCTGGTAGCAACGGCACTTCTCGCCGGCCGCATGAAGCGACCGGTTACCCAAGGCCAACCAGTGATCCCTGGCGCTTGTGGGTAATGACCTCATGTGTATTCAAGTTCAACAGTGAGCGTGACAGGGAATGAGGAAAGGTGCAGTTGACTCATATTGTTTCCTTGCGGCCCGGTGATTAGGGACCAGCACGTGGCGGGGGAGCTACACGCATGTGCACTGGGCAGAAAGAATGGAACTAAAACCCAGAAACAATCTCTCAACAGAATTTGTGCATTTATTTTTCTTTTTTTTTTGGGATCTACTGGGAAAGTCTCAAAGATCGACCAGTCAATTGCGATCGACGTGTTGGCGACCACTAAGTTACATTATGATATGGTTATTATAATTAAAGAACAATAAATATCTACAATACATACTTCATCGTTTTGAAACAAATGATGGGGTTTACTCTGCCTGAGAAGGTGATGGAAAGATTTACTGGTTCAATTAATCCATTTAACATCAGAGAATGTGTACAGTATACAGCCTGAAATTCTTACTCTTCACTGACATCCACGAATCAGAAGAAAACCCCCAAAGAATGAATGACAGACAAATGTTAGAACCCCAAGGCCCCCCCCACCTCCCTCCCATGCACAAGCAGTAGCAATGCTCCAACCCCTCCCCCCCCCACTTATTCTAGCAGGAAGCAACAGCCCACTGACCATGTAAGCAAAGGCCCCAAAGAGACCATGATCCACAGTCCATCAGGAACAATGGTTCATCCCAACAGTTTGACACCCCACAGGCTCTCTCTCTCCTGCCACAGTGAGAGGGAAGGCCAACCGCTCGCTGTTTCGATTTACAGTCTGCAGCGTCATAAATTCGAGTTCCCCAGATTTGAGAATGATCAGTGAACATATTGATCGTGTAGATCAATTTAGCATCGTAAAGAGCCATGAACTCAAGAACATTGCCTCTTTATTTGTCATTTGCACTATTTAATTAACTTTGTAACTTATAGTAATATTATGCCTTGAACTGTATTTTTGCCAAAAACAACAAATTTTATGACATGTATTCCCTCTGAAATGCAAAGCACTCAAATAATACTGGCGTTTCCCAATTGGCCATGTTCCATGAATAGATAAACCACCCTAAACATTTATTCCCTCACCACAAATGCTCCATGACTACAGTGCAGACCGTCTACAAAATACACTTATCTTGGGCCATCAATAGGAGTTCCCAAATCTGTGATTTCTACCACCAAAAGTTTCAGGTATTTGGTAATATCACCAACTTCAGCTCCCCCTTCACACCATCCTCCATGAAAACGCATCACTTTTTCTACCCCAGGGTTGGGTCTATGTCCTGGGACATCCTACCCAACAGCAACATAAGAGATACTGCAGATGCTGGAAATCTGGAGCAACACACATAAAACACTGGAGGATCTCAGCAGATCAAAGAGCACCTATGGGGGGAAATGAACAGTCGATGTTTCAGACTGAGACCCTTCATCAAGATGAAGGTCTCATGAAAGGTCTCTGCCTGAAATATTGACTGTTCAATTCCCTCCATAGATCCTGCCTGACCTGCTGAGCTCCTCCAGTGTTTCGTGCTTGTTGCCACCCAGCAGCACTGTGGTTGAACCTTCACCAAGAGGAATGTAGCAACTGAAGAAGAGAGAGTGGTGAGTGCATGGAATGGGCTGCCGGCGACGGTGGTGGAGGCAGATATGATAGGGTCTTTTAAGAGACTCCTGGACAGGTACATGGAGCTCAGAAAAATAGAGGGCTATGGGTGATCCTAGGTAATTTCTAAGGTAGGGACATGTTCGGCACAGCTTTGTGAGCCGAAGGGCCTGTATTGTGCTGTAGGTTTTCTATGTTCTATGTTTCTAAGATGGCTCACTACAACCCACTCAAAGGCAATAAATACTCACTTTGCTCTATCTGCTGCAGAAGGCAGGATCACCTGGTGGCCACCCAGTTCAACCTGACTTCCTATTCCCATTCTGACATGTTTGTCCATAGTTTCCTCTATTGCCATGATGAGGCCACATTGATGTTGGAGTAGTTCAAGTTCAAATCCAAACTGAAGTTCATTGTACATATTCAGTATATGACCAAACAATTCCTCCAGACCACGGTGCGCTCACAAAACATATCACACACAGAACATGAAACAAAATATTACTATAAATAAGTTAATAAAATATAATTCAAAATGCATGTAGTGTGCAGCACAGGTAGACAGTAAACAGCTTGCTGTCCAAGTGACAAGAACTTGCTGGTGGCAGGATATTCATTATTCACAGAAGCTGTAACCCAAAAGTAACACCATATATTCCATCTGGGTAGCTTCCAACCTGACAGCATGAACACTGATTTCTCAAACTTGTGGTAATTTCTCCCGCCTTCCTTTTTCTCTTTATCTCTTCCCCATTTGGGTTCCCCTTTCATCCCTTCTCTTCTCCTCAAGAGCTCATCACCTCTCTCTGCTACCCCCCCCCCCTTCCTTCCCTTTCTTCCATGCACCACTGTCCTCTCCTACCCTTCTTCAGCCCTTGGCTTCTTCCACCTATCACATCGCAACTTCGTACTTCACCCCCTCCCCCACCAACCCACCTTCCCCTTCATTTGGTCTCACCTATCATCTATCAACTTGTCCTGCTTCCTCCTCCCCCATTCCATCATCTAATTCTGGCTTCTGTCCCTTTCCTTTCCAATTCTGATGAAGAGTCTCAACCTGAAACGTCAACTTATTCCTCTCCATAGATGATGCCTGACTTGCTGAGTTCCTCTAGCACTTCATTTGTGTTGCTCAATAAATACTCACCAGCTCAGATCCAGAAAAAAAATATGAAAGCTTCAGGCTGTTAGAATAAAGATTGAAGTAATTCATTTTGTCACAAATAAAGAAACTATTCAAATGTCCAAAAGTAAGATAATAAATGCTGGAGCATTTAAGAATTCAATAAAACTGAGAGTGATGTTCAAAAATAATTGAAACGATTTTGATAGAAAAAACAGATTCTATAACACAGTTACTAAATGCTGGATAAAGTTATTCTGGACTTGATAACATTATAGAGACTTGCAGAGAAATTGCTTCCAAGACACAGTTGAGCAAAATAATGAGTGGTCTCCAGAAAGCCTTCAAACAATCCATCCGAATTTGATTATGTGGAGGAATCATTAAGTGAAATAAGCACCATGTTAAGTTGTAGAAAAGATGAACATCCAAAGGTAATTTTTTTGTACTTACAACATTATTGGAAAGAACAAAATGACAATAAATCATTTTCCATAAATTCTACTATGGTGCAAGAATCCTCAGCATTCTCCTTCCTGCTCAATCTATGAAATAAATGAATGGAATCAACGGGGGTGCAGGCATTGCATCACAACTGGAAAGTTAATTGTCCATAGATGCACTGGGGAAGTGAAATTCATCAGGGTGGCTCCCTTTAAAAATACTCATGAATGTCATGTTTGCACGAATAGCAGTTTGGGCCTAGTCAACCAATTCTGACAATAACCTCTTGATGATCTCATGCCCATACTTTGGAAGTCCAATCCTAGCTGTACTTCTACTCCTGAGGTTCAGGCAGAAACTAAAGACAAAAACATCAGTGGTGAGAAACAAGAAGATATGGTCAAGAGAGGTGGAGGAGCACTTATTGGACTACTTGAGATGGTTGAGAAGACAATATTCAGGATTCATCTTCAAATCTTCATGAAGGCCTGTGTGGATAGGTGTGTGGCTTCAAGTATACCCAAACCAAAAGCTATAGATGAACCAGAAGATTAATAGTCCTAAGAAGAGCAGGGTGAGTTGCCTCAATGACTATCACCCAGTGACACTCACATATACTGTGATGAAGTGCTTCGAGAGATTGGTCATGGCCAGAATCAGCCCCTGCCTGGACCTGCTGCAATTTGCCTATTGCCACAGTAAGTCTACTGCAGATGCAACCTCACTGACTCTCCACTTGGCCTTGTATCACCTGAACAATAGCAATATCTACATCAGTGCTGATCAACTGACTGGAGTGTTCACTGAGATCCTTAACCTCTCACTTTGGCAGTCTGAGGTACCCACCTGCCGCACACAGGTTTCAATTATACCGGTTCTGAAGAAGAGTGGGCTAACCTGCTTCAATGACTATCATCCAGTAGCACTCACATCCACAGTGATTTGAGAGGATGGTGATGAAACATAACTGCTGCCTGAGAAGCAACTTGGATCCGCTCCAATCTGCCTACTGAAGCAACAGGTCCACAACAGATGTCATCTCATTGGCTCTTCACTCAACCCTGGGCCATCTGGACAGCAAAGCTGCATACATCAGATGTTCTTTGTCGACTATGGCATAGCATTCAATACCATTATCCCCTCAAAACTAATCAATAAGCTCCAAGACCTTGGTCTCAATATCTCATTGTGCAACTGGATCCTCAATTTCTTCACTTGCAGACCCCAGTCAGTTCAGATTGGTAACAACATCCCCTCCATGATCTTTATGAGCAAAGGCGCACCACAAGGCTGTGTGCTCAGCCCATTGCTCTACTCACTTTACACTAATGACTGTGACTAAGCATTGCACCAATGCCATATTCAAATTTATTGAAGACACTACTGTCATACACCAAATCAAAGATGGTGATGAATCAGCATATAGGAGGGAGATTGAAAATCTGGCTGAGCGGTGCCATAACAACAACCTCTCACTCAATGTCAGCAAGATCAAGGAGCTGATTATTGACTTCAGGATAGGAAACAAGAGGTCCATGAGCCAGTCCTCATCAGGGAATCAGAGGTGGAGAGGGTCAGAAACTTTAAATTCCTTGGTGCTATTATTTTGAAGGACATGTCTTGAGCACAGCACGTAATTTGAATTATGAGGAAGTCATGCTAGTGCCTCTACTTCCTTTGGAGTGTGCGTAGTTTTGGCATGATTTCTAAAACTTTGTACAAACTTCTATCAATGTGTGTTGGAGAGTATTCTTGAGTCCTGACCAAGGGTCTCAGCCCAAAACGTCGACAGTGCTTCTCCTTATAGATGCTGCCTGGCCTGCTGTGTTCCACCAGCATTTTGTGTGTGTTGCTTGAATTTCCAGCATCTGCAGATTTCCTCGTGTTTGCTGGAGAGTATATTGACTGGCTGCAATAGAGCCTGGTATAGAAACACCAATGCCCTTGAATGGAAAATCCTACAAAAAGTAATGAATAAGGCCCGGTCCATCATGGGTAAAGCTCAACCCACCACTGAGCACCTCCACATGAAAAGTTGTTGTTGCAGGAAAGCAGTATCCACCATCAGGGACCGCACCACCCAGGACACACTCTCTTCTCACTGCTGCCATCAGGAAGAAAATAAAGAACTTACACCACCAGGTTCAGGAACACTTGTTACCCCTCAACCATCAGGCTCTTGAAACAAAGGGCATAACTTCACTTGTCCCATCATTGAAATATTCCCCCAACCTACTGACTCGCTTTCAAGGACTCTTCACCTCCTGTTCTCGATACTTATTGCTTGTTTATTTATTATTATTATTTCGTTTTTTTCCATCTGCACAATTTGTTGTCTTTTGCACGCTGATTGAATGCCCAATTTCTGTGGTCTTTCATTGATTCTCTCATGGCTGTTATTCTATTATGGATTTATTGAGTATGACTGCAAGAAAATAAATCACACAGTTGTATATGATGACATATATGTCCTTTAATAATAAATTTACTTTGAATTTAATGTTTATTGACTACTGCTCAGTGTTCAACACAATCATGCCCTCAGTTCTAATCAACAAGCTCCAAAACCTGGGTCTATGTACCTTCCTCTGCAACTGGATCCTTGACTTCCTATCAGGTGTCAGTGCAGATCAGAAATAACATCCCTAGTTCATTGATAAACAGCACTGGTGCACCTCAAGGATGTGTACTCTATCCTCTCTATACCTACGACAGTGTGCCTAAGCACCACTCAAACACCATCTATAAACTTGCTGATGACACAATCATTGTTGGCAGGATTTCAGATGGTGACAAGGAGGTGCACAGGAGTGAGATAGAAGGGCTGACTGAATGGGTTCACAGCAACAACCTTGCACTCAATGTCCATTAGACCAGGGAATTGATTGTGGACTTCAGGAAGGGAGAGCACACAATAGTTCTCATCGAGGGCTCAGCGGTGGAAAGGTGAATGGCTTCAAGTTCCTAGGCATCAACATCGCAGAGGATCTAATCCTGGGCCCAACACTGATGCAATCACAAAGAAGGCATGTCAGTGGCTCTACTTCATTAGGAGTCACCAAGGACGCCAGCAAATTTCTACAGAAGTACCCTGGAGAGCATTCTGAGTGGTTGCATCACTGCCTGGTATGGAAGCTCCAGTGCACAGGATCGAAAGAGGTTGTAGAGGGTTGAGGACTCAGCCAGCTCCCTCACAGGCATGACTCCCTCCACCATTGAAGACATCTTCAAAAGCTGGTATTTCAGGAAGATGGCATCCAACACGAAGGATCCTCATCATCTGGAACTTGCCCTGTTGTTAACTGCAATCAGGGAGGAGGGAAAGGAGCCTGATAACTCACATGCAGTGTTTTTAAAAAACAGCTCCTTCCCCCCAGCCTCCCACCATCAGATCTCTGAATGGCCTATCAAATCTTTAAACCCTCACGATTTTATTCATTTCTTTAACTATTTATTTATTAATGTAAAGCAATTTTCTTATCTTGCACTGTACCGCTGCCACAAAATAACATATTTTACAACATATGTCAGGGGTGATAAATCTAATTCTGATTCTGGGTTTCTGTAAATGATTGGTTGATGGTAGGTGCGAACTCACTGGGCCAAAGGGCCACACTGAATGGTGAAAGGGGAACTTCCGCGAGATTACCCTCATTGCCTGCAAGCGGAGAGGACATGAAAGCAAATTCAATAATAATGTTAAAAAGGCAAATTGTGATTTACCCAGAAAGGATCACTGAGTGCTTTGAAGGTAAGATTTCTTTGACTTTGACTTTGTGAAGGTTCTGCACACAATCAAAGTGAAGGTGGGGCATAGAGATCATCGAAGCACCTGTGGAAGAGTATTGAACACTAAGGTACGGTCGTGTTGTCACGGCAGACGACCATGATCATTCATAGAAATTTGAAAATGAAATTCTTGAAGTACTTAGCAGGTCAGGCAGCATCTACAGGAAGAGAAGCAGATTTAATGTTACCATTGGTAGAGATAACAATTTAAGTTGGTAATCCTTTGTCAGGGCTGAGAAATGGAAAAGAAGCAAAAGAGGGTGAAAAAGACAAGAGAGAGGGAGAGGGAGAAAGAGAGAGAGAATCCCTGTTCTACATAGAACACAGAACAGTGCACGCATTTCAACCCACAATGCTATGTCGACTTTTTAACCTACTCTAAGTTCAATCTAACCCTTCCCTCCTACACAGCCCTCCATTTTTCTATCATCCATGTTTCCATCTAAGAGTTCCTTAAATATAGCTAATGTATCTGCCTTTACCATATCTCCTGGCAACGTGTTCCATGCACCCACTACTCTCTGTGTAAAAAATCCTACCTCTAACATTTTTCCTCCAATCACCTTTAACTTATGCCCCCGCTATTAGCCATTGCAGCCTTGGGAAAAGGTCACTGGCTGTCCATTCCATCTAAGCCTTTTATCATCTGTACACCTCTGTCACGTCACTTCACAACATCCTTCGCTCCAATGAGAAAAATCTTAGCTCATTCAAGCTATCCTCATAAGGCCCAATCTCTAATCAAGGCCTCATCTGGGTAAGTGTCCTCTGCACCCTCTCTAAAGCTTCCAAATCCTTCCTAAAATGAGGCAAACAGAACTGAACACAAGTTTGCAAGTGTGATCTAACCAGGGTTTCATCGAGCTGCAACAGTAATGTGTGGTTCTAGAACTTAATCCCTTGACTAACAAAGGCCAACACTCCATACACCTTCTTAACCAACCACTCAACTTGCATGGCATCTTCAAGCAATCCATGGACATGGACCCCAAAATCACTCTGTTCCTCCACACTTCTAAGAATCCTGCTATTAACTCTCTATATTGCTTTCAAATTCAACCTTCCAAAGTGAATCACTTCACACTTTTCTAGGTTGAAAATCCATCTGCCTCTTCTCAGCCCAGCTATGCATCCTGTCAATGTCCCATTGTAACCTACAACAACCTTCTACACCAAGGGTTCCCAGCCTGGGGTCCACGGACCCCTTATTTAATGGTATTGGTTCATGGCATTAAAAAAGTTGGGAACATCCTGTGATTATTCATCCTAAAATGTTAACTGTTTCTCATCCCATAAACTTTCCATTTCTGATGAAGGGTCTTTAACATGGAATATTCAGCCCCATTTTAACTCTTCATCTCATTGGCAAGGTTAATGGGAGAAAATCAATGACATGAAAAAGAAATTGTGACAAGAGACCCAAGGATTAGGACCCAAGTGCAGAAGTATCCAAGACTAGAATCGTGGCACAGTACGAGACTGAGGCAAGGACAGGGTTCCAAACTAGACGCCTGATGAGAATCCAAAGCTGAGCTGATGATTGAGCACTGAACCTCAGTTCAGTGTCATAACAGGACCCCCTCCGCTACGGCCGACTCCTGCCAGCTCTAGCTCCTCGGAGAGATGATGATGGTAGTCATGAATGAGAGCTGGATCCAAGATCTCCCTTTCAAGTGCCCAGCACTGCTCCTCAGGTCCGGATCCTTCCCAGTCCACAAGGATCTGCCCAACACACCCCAAACAGGTCGTGAATCCAAAATTGTTCTCACAGTGAAGACCTGTTCCCCGTTGACAAACCTGGGTGGTGTCGAGACCCATGATGGTGTTCACAGATTTTATTCTGGAAATGCGGAAAGTGGGATTGATCATGAGGGTTTTAGGGAGCTGCAACGTGTAAGCCCCCAGGTTTACTTTCCTGAGAATATCGAAAGGCCCAATGAATTTGGGCACCAACTTCCTAGACACCACTGGTGAGGCAAATCCTGAGTCAACAACAAGACCTGTTGCCCAGGCTGCAAAACTAGTTCCTGTCTTCTCCTGCTGTTAGACTTTATTTCACCCTTCCAGGTACAAGCTAACAAAATCTCTCTTGCCCTAGTCCAACCCCAACTTTGGTCTCCTGCTCAGGGAAGAGTGGCAGAGAATACCTAAATTGGCATTCAAAAGGGGACATCCAATTCACTGAGCACCATACAGTATTGTGGGCGGCCTCTGCCCACATCAAATGATCGCACCACTCATCTGGTCTTTCAGAGGCCAGGCATCTTAAGGTTTACTCCAAATCTTGGTTCACATGCTCAATCTGGCCATTGGACTACAGTTGAAACCCACAGGAAAGACACACTATTACCCCAATCAGCTCACAGAACACCTCCAAAAATGTGACGCGAATTGTGGACCACAATCCAACGTGAAGTCCTTTGGAAAACTGTGGATCCTGAAGACCTCATGCAGGACGATTTCGGCTGTCTCCACCATAAAGGGTAGTCTGTCAAAGGTGAGGAATTTGAAGGCATTTGAAAGATGATCCGAAATTACCATGATAACAGTCTTCCCCTTGGAAGGAGGAAGACCAGTGACAAAGTCCATGGAGATGTGAGCCCATGGTCTTCCCGGAATAGGCAGAGGGTGAAGGAGCCCTTGAGGTTGGGTGTGGGGCTCTTTATTCCGGGCGCACACCTCACATGCCTGCGCATCTTGATGGACCTCCTTCACCATTCCAGGCCACCAATGTATTCTCTTAATGAACTCGTGGGTCCTGGCAATCCTTGGGTGAGCTGTCATTGTTAATACATGTCGCCACTTGTGGTAAACCATGTATGTCTGTCTGGACACACCCCTCTGCTGACTGCTCCTGTGGCTCCTCCCACAGACCCCTGGATAAAAGTGATTGTGTCACTGCTCCTCCCACAGTCCAGGGCAGTCATCTGGCATGGACGTGCTCCATTTTACTGCTAATAAAAGCCTTCCAGTATTTACTCTACTTCCAGTCTTTTGGAGTTATTGATAGTGCATCACCACTGAAGTAATTGATACTGAATGGGATTAGAAATGAACAGCTAACCCAGGGGGCCATTCTGAGGAATCTCCCATTGCGCCTGGGCCTTGCAAACAAGTGTGTCGATTCCCCAACAAATTAGCGCCATCACCCTGGCTTGGGGTAAAGTGGTGGCAGGCTGCTTCCCTCATTCGGGTTCCTCGAACTGACTGGACAAGGCGTCTGGTTCCGGTCAATAGGTCGAGACAAAATTAAAGCAGTTAAAGCAAAGAAACCACCTGCCTGCCTGGAATTCAGTCTCTTGGCCTCCTGAGTATAACAGGGTTCTTGTGGTCTATCCATACAATAAAATGGTTCTTGTGGTCTATCCATACAATAACAGGGTTCTTTTTGTCTATCCATACAATAAAATGGTTCTTGTGGTCTATCCATACAATAACAGGGTTCTTGTGGTCTATCCATACAATAAAATGGTTCTTGTGGTCTATCCATACAATAACAGGGTTCTTGTGGTCTATCCATACAATAACAGGGTTCTTGTGGTCTATCCATACAATAAAATGGTTCTTGTGGTCTATCCATACAATAACAGGGTTCTTGTGGTCTATCCATACAATAAAATGGTTCTTGGCCCCCTCAAGCCGGTGCCGAGTCGAGCCAAGTACAAATCTTCATTTCAAATGCAATTCTTATTGTCAGCAGAGAGATGAAATTTATATCCCACTGACTTGTAGCCAGAATCAAATGCAGGTTGCAGAGGTATACACCACTGGTTAGTCAGTCACATGCAGTGCTTGTGTGGTTCCTCAAAATGCAGATGTTCACGATGAGAGGATTCGCGGAACTCCAAAAGAGACAAAATTGACGTTTTAAAACATCTAATCACGGAACTTGAAAAGATCAGCAGGACTTCTGCAGGGAGGAGTAATTATCAGAATAATCTCAGTGAAGTGCATTCAGCCCTGTCCAGTAATTGAAGCTCTGTACTCAGATGATACAGACACAGCCACGGAAGTCAGTGGAAGTGTCTACTCTTGTGCCATATTTAGCCACACAGAGATTTGACTTTTAACAGCTCAATCTCTGCTTTGGAGACAAAGAAAATCTATGAAACCATTCCCATGCTCTGCTATTGCCGTCCCCCACTCCTCCTCTCCCCCTTTCTCCCTCTCTCCCTGGCCTTTAGGCGCAGCATCCAGGCAGATCATCTGTGATGGACAAGTTGGGTCCGTCCCCCTCTCAGCTAGCACCAGCACCATTTGTGTCATTCTGTCTCGAACCAGAATCAGGACCAGGTTTAATATCACTGGCACACAGGATGCCATGAAATTTAAAGAGCAAACACGAGGAAATCTGCAGGTGCTGGAAATTCAAGCAACACACACAAAATGCTGGTGGAACACAGCAGGCCAGGCAGCATCTATAAGGAGAAGCACTGTCAACGTTTCAGGCCGAGACTCTTTGTCACGTCGACAGTGCTTCTCCTTATAGATGCTGCCTGGCCTGCTGTGTTCCACCGGCATTTTGTGTGTGTTGCCATGAAATTTGTTGTTTTGTAGCAGCAGTATATAGCAATACATAATAATAAAAAAATGATCAATTTTAAAAGACACTTAATTTTAAATAATTAAATTAAATAAATCATGCAAAAAGAGAGAAAAAAAATTAAGGTAGTGTTCATTGTCCATTCAGAAATCTGACAATGCAGGCAAAGAAGCTGTTCCTGAAATGTTGAGTCTATGACAAGGTCTTGTTGCAACACCTTTCAACCAGCTGATCTATCTCACTCCTGTACACCTCCTCGTCACCGTCTGAAATTCCACCAACAATATTGGTCAATGGCAAATTTATAGCTGATGTTAGAGCTGTGCCTAGCCAGACAGTCGTGGGTGTAGAGAGACTCGAGCAGTGGGCTAAGCACACATCGTTAGGTATGCCAGTGTTGATTGTAAGCGAGAAGATGTAATTTCTGATCAGCACTGACTGATGTTACGGATTCAGGCAACAATAAATATATGAGTTAGGCAGGGGTTTTCATAACAAATAACACGTTTATTTAACACTGAAAACAAACCCCCCCCCCAAAAGTAAACAAATCACTAACGTAACCGGAAATCAGCTGCTGTGCGGCAGCTTAAACAGTTCTTAAAGCGATGTTGCAAAAACAGTTCTTCAAAGTGATATTGCAAAAGTTCAAAATGCTTATAGTCCATTTAAGGAGAGACTTTTTAAGACGATTTAAATTCTCTTTCACGTTGCGTTGTTGCAGTTCCCAGTCGAACCACAAAGAATTTTACGAAGATGAAATGATAGATAGATAGATAGATACTTTATTCATCCCCATGGGGAAATTCAACTTTTTTCCAATGTCCCATACACTTGTTGTAGCAAAACTAATTACATACAATACTTAACTCAGTAAAAAATATGATATGCATCTAAATCACTATCTCAAAAAGCATTAATAATAGCTTTTAAAAAGTTCTTAAGTCCTGGCGGTTGAATTGTAAAGCCTAATGGCATTGGGGAGTATTGACCTCTTCATCCTGTCTGAGGAGCATTGCATCAATAATAACCTGTCGCTGAAACTGCTTCTCTGTCTCTGGATGGTGCTATGTAGAGGATGTTCAGAGTTATCCATAATTGACCGTAGCCTACTCAGAGCCCTTCGCTCAGCTACCGATGTTAAACTCTCCAGTACTTTGCCCACAACAGAGCCCGCCTTCCTTACCAGCTTATTAAGACGTGAGGCGTCCCTCTTCTTAATGCTTCCTCCCCAACACGCCACCACAAAGAAGAGGGCGCTCTCCACAACTGACCTATAGAACATCTTCAGCATCTCACTACAGACATTGAATGACGCCAACCTTCTTAGGAAGTACAGTCGACTCTGTGCCTTCCTGCACAAGGCATCTGTGTTGGCAGTCCAGTCTAGCTTCTCGTCTAACTGTACTCCCAGATACTTGTAGGTCTTAACCTGCTCCACACATTCTCCATTAATGATCACTGGCTCCATATGAGGCCTAGATCTCCTAAAGTCCACCACCATCTCCTTGGTCTTGGTGATATTGAGACGCAGGTAGTTTGAGTTGCACCATATCACAAAGTCCTGTATCAGTTTCCTATACTCCTCCTCCTGTCCATTCCTGACACACCCCACTATGGCCGTGTCATCAGCGAACTTCTGCACATGGCAGGACTCCGAGTTATATTGGAAGTCTGATGTGTACAGGGTGAACAGGACCGGAGAGAGTACGGTTCCCTGCGGCGCCCCTGTGCTGCTGACCACCGTGTCAGACCTACAGTCTCCCAACCGCACATACTGAGGTCTATCTGTCAAGTAGTCCACTATCCAATCCACCATGTGAGAGTCTACTCCCATCTCCGTTAGTTTGTGCCTTAAGATCTTGGGCTGGATGGTGTTAAAGGCACTAGAGAAGTCAAGGAATGTAATCCTCACAGCACAACTGACCCCCTCTAGGTGAGAGAGTGATTTGTGCAGCAAATACGTGATAGCATCCTCCACTCCCACCTCCTCCTTATACGCAAACTGAAGAGGATCCCGGGCGTGCCTGGTTTGTGGCCTCAGATTCTGTATTATCAGCCGCTCCATGGTCTTCATCACGTGCGACGTCAAGGCAACAGGTCTGAAGTCATTCAACTCCTTTGGTTGTGGTTTCTTCGGTACCGGGACAATACAGGATGTTTTCCACTGTCTGGGTACTCTTCTCTGCTCCAGGCTCATGTTGAAGATGCGCTGTAGTGGTTCTCCCAGCTAAAATGTAACGGCTAAAAGGCACTGACCTTTCCTTTACAACACTGTACTCAATCCTTTCTGCTATTTCACAGGGATTAACACGAGTACAGTCAACGAATTCCTTCCGAATGAGGATCAAACAAGGTCGAACCTGTTTCACCGTCGAAATCGATTCTCCTCGATCTTTTAACTCCCGAACTCTGATCTTCACTCTCCACTGATTCTCAACTAGCAGTATTATAAAGAAACTGCTGGCAATGACCTTTTAAACTTTAGGCATTAAATAAAACTTCATCTTTCAACTAAACTGCGTCATAACATTAAATCACGCAGTGGCATGAAGTCAACATGGCAAATCCAGCCACGAACTGCCCCTTCTCACAGGGAGGGGTCCTCCTTTTATACCCTGTAAAAAAAAACCTGTCACATGACCTCTACTGGCAGGGAAAATGACGTCACTCCACCACAACAAGACCATTACCTCAAGTCCAGTACAGCTTCAACAACTGTCACGTGTCACGGGTACATAACACTGGGGTCTCCCAAGGAAGAAGTCACAGATTCACCTGCTGAAGGATGTACAGTGGCACAGCCTCTGTAATAACACAGTAACACTACAAGATATTTTTGTTTGTTTTATGCAGAGTATAAATGCCTCCCCAGGATAGAAATCAGAGAGATCTGTTTCCTCTCCACACTTTCCATCCAGGCTTTCTGTCTTATCCGGTTACCTCCTATTCCTGTGAAATGTTTGTTTAAACATTGACACCTTTTCTGACTTGATGGAGCTGGCTGAGTTTACAACTTTCCGCAGCTTCTTTTGATCCTGTGGCTCTTCCATACCGGACAATGATGCAACCAATTAGTACACAGTACATCTGTAGAAAGTTGATTTGGTGAGAATCTTTGGTGACACACCAATTCTACTCAATCCCCTAATGAAGTATAGCTACTATTGTGCCTTCCTAATAATTGCATCAATATGTTGGGCCCAGGATAGATTCTCAGAGATGTTGACACCCAGGAACTTCAAAGTTCAGAGAAAATTTATTATTAAAGTACATATTTGCCACCACATAGAACCCTGAGATTCATTTTCTGCAGGCGTACTCAACAAGTCCATAATAGAATAATATCCGCAATAGAATCAATAAAAGACCACATCAACGTGAGAGTTCAGCTAGTCTGCAAAAGACTAGTTAGCTGAGCAAATACAAAGACCTTCTCAAGGCTGCTCACTTCAGCCTCAGAGACTGAGATCTCAGGATCATAGAGAGCTTTGGGAGATCGTGATGGTTCCTCCAAGTTTTTATGGTCAAAGCAAGCATAGAAGGCGTTGAACTTATCTGGAAGCAAAGCCCTGTTGTCACCTATGTCTCTTGATTTAACTTTATAAGAGTATTCGAGCCCTGCCACAAATATTGAGCAACCTTCATTGATTCAAGTTTAATCTGGAAATTACCACTTCACCTGTGAGATGGCTTTCCGTAGATCCTAGCTGGACCTCTTGCAACTTTCTTGGTCACCAGTCTTGAATGCCTCTGATCTGGCCCTCAGCAGATTGTGAATCTTATTGTTTATCCAGGGCTTCTGCTTGGGACAACTTGGAACTGCTCACCCTTTCCACTGCTGATCCCTCGATGAAAACTGGTGTGTTTTCCTCACCTTCCCCTTCCCCAACAGTCAATTCCTTGGTCTTATTGACGTTGAGTGCAAGGTTGTTGTTGTGGCATCATTCAACCAGCTGATCTATCCCACTCTTGTATACCTCCTCATCATCATCTGAGATTCTGCCAACAGTAGTGACGGCATTTGCAAATTTATAGATGGTATTTGAGCTGTGCCTGGCCACACAGTAAATGAGTGTAGAGAGAGTAGAGCAATAGCCTGAGAACGCATCTTTGAGGTGCAATAGTTTTGATTTCCAGTGAGGGGGAGATGTTATTATTGATCCACTGTTAATCCAATTTTTTCACAGAGAAATTTTTAAAGTATTGTACATAGCCCTCAAAATATCACCGTGGTTCACTGCTGCCATCTTGCAAAACTCATCAGGAACCCCCACTACCTAAGCTATGCTCTCCTTTCACTGCTGAGGCTCACACTACCAGGTTCAGGAACAGTTATTACCCCTCAACCATCAAGGTCTTGAACCAAAGGGGATTACTTCACTCAACTTCACTTGCCCCATCATTGAAATGTTTCCACATGAACATCGAACCAGGACTCCACCTTCCACTCAGGCACCAAGCCGGGTCTCTTCTTCGAGGGGTAGACACAGACAATGGGCATGAACATCGAACCAGGACTCCGCCTTCTACTCAGGCACCAAGCCGGGTCTCTCCTTCGAGGGGTAGACACAGACAATGGGAACGAATATCAAACCAGGACTCCGCCTTCAACTCAGGCACCGAGCCGGGACTCTTCGAGGGGTAGACATGGACAAGGGGCATGACCGTCAAGCCAGGACTCCGCCTTCAACTCACCCCTGGCAGATTGACCTTGCCCGGACCCACTCTGGCGAAGGAAGGTGAATTGCTGGTACTCCGATGTGGGCTGGATCACTCTGGTGATGGAAGGTGAATTGCTGGTACTCCAATGTGGGCTGGGTCACTCTGGCGACGGAAGGTGAATTGCTGGTACTCCGATGCGAGCTGGATCACTCTGGTGATGGAAGGTGAATTGCTGGTACTCCGATGCGGGCTGGATCACTCTGGCGACGGAAGGTGAATTGCTGGTACTCCGATGCGAGCTGGATCACTCTGGTGATGGAAGGTGAATTGCTGGTACTCCGATGCGGGCTGGATCACTCTGGTGATGGAAGGTGAATTGCTGGTACTCCGATGCGGGCTGGGTCACTCTGGTGACGGAAGGTGAATTGCTGGTACTCCGATGCGGGCTGGGTCACTCTGGGGACAGAAGGTGAATTGCTGGTACTCCGATGCGGGCTGAATCACTCTGGCTTGTCGTGGCTGTGGCAACTTGTGAAGGTTTCTTAACACTCTCGCCCCGAACGGCTAAAGCCAGGGGATTACAAGCTGCCGGTTCGGGTTGAGGGTAGATTACCTCGATTGCCAAGCTCAAGGGACACGTGAAATGGAATTAGACGGGAACAAAGAGTCAATGGTCCGGATCGCAACCTAACTAAATTTAAAAGGGAACCAATCTGCACCATGACAGAGGGTGGTGAATCTGTGGAATTCATTGTCACGGACTGAAGGCCAAGACATTGGGTATATTTTAAATGGTGGAAGATAGGTACTGGAATAGTAAGGGTGTTAATAGGTTACAGGGAGAAGGCAGGAGAATGGGATTGAGAGGGATAATAAATTAGCCATGATGGAATGGCAGAGCAGACTTGATGGACGAAATGGCTTAATTCTGCTTCTATGTCTTATGGTTTTATGTTCTGTGGTCTATGGTCTCCTAACCCAATTTTCCTGCCTGCTCTCTCTGTAATCTTTGATGTCGTTACTAATCAAGAGCCTAGAAACAGTTAAACTAGGCGATTTAGTTTAACTTTACTCAGTGCTACCTGGCAGCATGGTAGCATAAGGGTCAGTATAACACTTTACAACGCAGTTTGAACCAGTCCGGTCATTCTCCTCTGACCTCTCTCATTAACAAGGCGGTTCCACCTACAGAAATGTCACTCTCTGGATTTTTTTTTTTGTTTTTTTACACCATTCCTTATAAATTCCGAAGTCGGTAGTGCATGAAAGTCCCAGCAGTTTCTGATGTACTCAAACCACCCTATCTGGCACCGATAATCATTCCACAATCAAAGTCACTTAGATCACATCTCTCCACCCCCCCCACCCCTCCCACCACCTCCATCAATGTTTGGTCTGAACAGCAACGGAACCTCCTGACCATGTCTGCATGCTTTTATGTATTTTGAGTTGCTGCCACATGGCTGGCTGATTGGATATTGTTCTGCATTCTGTTATTGTTTTCCCTTGCACAACCTCGATGTACTGATGTGATGAAATGGTCTGTATGGACATCATGCAAAGCTTTCACTGTATTTGGTTCACATGACAATAATGACGCCAAGTAAACCAGTAACTGCAGAAACAATAGTACTGATCTATTTTGGAAATGAGATTCTAAATAAGACTTTTTTTTTAAACAAGCAACTCTTGCAACCCGGGTCTCCATCTTTGCAGGATATAGATTAAATTCAGAAGGACTCTAGTGGGAATGAGGAAAGCTCTTTATTCTGGGTCATTGGTCCAATCACATTAAAAACGAACTAGGACAGGCAGGGGGCAGGACTGAAGAGATATTATCACATTACATGAGAGAGGTTTCTCGATGAAAGCTGAAACCCTTTTGTTGTTCCCCTGTGACCGTCGCAATTTCTTGTGGGCAATTAGCGACTGCAACTGCTTTTGGAAGCTTTTATCCAGGCACAGGAACAACAGTTTTGCTCTATTCATCTGGAGTGTTTAATTGGTTAACCATCCTCTCTCCCTTTCCAAAGTGACTGGAAATACTGTGTCCCAAAAATGCACTTCCAGTGACAGAAGGGGACTGGAAGCCGCGGTTTAGTGCGAGACAGCAAGTCAGGAAGTTTTCAAACGAGGGGAAGGATGGCCAACAGACAAAAGAGGGTGATTTTCTGCGGGGGGGCTCTGTTGAGCTTTGCCTCTGCTTTGACTGCACTAGTGGCGCTTGGGACTCACTTCTGGGTCGAAGGCTCCCTGTTGTGCAGGACCGGAGTGCAACTGGTCAATGCCTCGGGAACAGAACTGCACAAATTCATCGGGGCCATCCGGTATGGGATTTTCCACGGACAGAGGCTCCGACAATGTGGCCTCGGCGGAAGAAGCTTCCAAATCACCTGTGAGTATATACGGCAGCAATCGCCCTGGCAACGGGGCAAATTCCATCCTCTATCTTATTTGACAATTGTCTTAGCACAGAAGTGTTTTAGTATATATCACAAAAATTGAACATCTGTGGATCTCTTAATGTTACTATTTAGAGAAAATATTTCTCTGCAGTTTTCAATGGGGGAAAGCGCGGCAATTCCCATTATTTATATATAAAATAGTTCAAAGTAAATTATACTAGCAGAATATATATGTCACCATTTCCAGCCCTGAGATTCATTCTCCTGCGGGCATACTCAGCAAATCTATATAATAGTAACTATAACAGGATCAATGAAAGATCAACCCGAGTGCAGGGGACAACTAACTGTGCAAATGCAAATATAAATACATAGCAACGAATAGCAAAATGGGATAAAGAATATACATTTATTGTAATTTGTAAGTTTTTTATGATGTGTTGCACTGTAGTGCTGACGAAAACAACTAATTTTACAACATATGCCAGAAATATTAAAATTGATTCTGATTCTGAAAATATTAAAAATACTCAACTCTTATTAAGTGTAATGATCAGTCTTGGAATATCTTTCGTCGAGAAGGGTGCAGACACAAAATGCAAAATACGATGCGTCAGGGCGATTTCTTTAGGGATGAATATAAAAGATCTGTTTAAATGCCTAACTCCAAAGGGTGTGCATTTAAGGTGACGGTGATGTAAATTCAAAGGAGATATGTGAGAAAGTTTTTTTTACACAGCGTGATGGGTGCATGAACACGCTGCCATGCGTGGTAGTGGAGGTGGAAGGATCAAAGGTGCTTAAGAGGCTCTTAAATGGGTGTACAAACGTGCAGAGGATGGAGGGATATGGACCTTGCGGAGTCAGAAGGAATTAGTCAGGCATTTAATTACTAGCTTAAAAAGAATGAAGGTATATTGGAAGGCTGAGATAGAGTGGACCTGGAGAGGATGTTTCCTGTAGTGAGGGAGTCCGGGCCCAGAGGGCACAGCCTCAGAATGAAAGAACATCTCTTTTTTCAGAAATGAGGAAGAATTTTTTTTAGCCGGACAGTGGTGAATCTGTGGAATTGATTGCCACAGATGCGCCAAGACTTTGGGTACTTTTAAAGCAGAGGTTGATCGGTTCTTAATTAGTCAAGGTGTCAAAGGCTATGGGAAGAAGGCAAATGAATAGGGATGAGAGGGAAAATAAATCAGCCATGAGCTATGATCGAAAGCCAGAATAGACAATGGGTCAAATAGCCTAATTCTGCTCCTGCAGTAGAATTCTGGTCTTAAACCGACCAGAACAACCCTAACTCGACCTCATCAATGTAATACCATGCATTATCTCTCGCACTACCATAGACCTGTCTCTGATTGTGTCTTCTTTCGTACTAAGGTCTTGCTTGTGCACAACCCTTTTTTCACTCTCTTCACTGCATTTCAAATGTAGGTATACTTTATATTCCATGTGTTGTGTCTGTGAATGCTGCTGCAGATTTTACTTGGTTTGTACACTCTCCTTGTGCATATGACCTTAAACTGGATTGGAGATAACTGTAAACACAAGAGATTCTGGAGATGCTGGAAATTCAGAGCAACGTGCACAAAATGCTGGAGGTTCTCAACAGGTCAGGCAGCATCAATGGAGAGGAATAAACAGTCAGCAGTTTACACCGAGACTCTTCACCAGGATTGGAAAAGTCCTGCTGTGTACTTTGTTTTACGGAAACATGGCTATCCCCGCCGTTTCGGACACAGAGCTGCAGTCCAATGGCTCCACCATTCACAGCTCAGTCTTTTAAAGTCAGAACGGGTGGTGTATGCTTTATAATTAACTCATCGTGGGACACAGATGTGGTGATTCTGTCTCGGTCCTGCTCACTTGACCTGGTACACCTAGCAGTCAAATGCTGTCATTTTTATTTGCTGAGGGAGTTTTCTGCCATCGTCCTGCAGTGTACTTTCCACTTCAGGCCAATGTCAGGCAGGCACTGAGGAGCTCAGCTCCATAACCAGCAAGCATTAAGTAGCGTACCCTGATGCCTTCCCTGGGATCTCAACCAGGCCGGCTTGAAGAAGCCTCGGAACAATTACCACCAGCATATCACCTGTGGAGCTGGAGGAACCAACACCCCTGAATTCTGTTACACCACCATCAAGAACGCTTACCATGCCAACTCACACCCACGCTTTGGAAAGTCCGATCATCTGGCTGGACTTCTCCCGGCTTTTCGGCAAAGACTAGACCACTGCACCAGTGGAGATGACCAAGAAGATTTGGACAAGAGAGGTGGAGGGGTGATTTCAGTACTGCTTTGAGTGACTGGAGTGGGCAATATTCATGGAATCACCTTTGAATCTGAACAAATACACTGTAGTTGTCACCGACTTCACCAGACCTGTGTGTATGAATGTGTACCTTCAAGAAGATTACAGACAAACGAAAAGCCATGGATGGATCAAGAAATTAGTAGTCTGCTGAGTGCTAGATATATGGAATTCAAGTCCGGTGATCCAGAATTATACAAGATGTCCAGGTACAACCAATGGAAGGCTACCTTAAGTGCAAAAAGACAATTCCGATTGAGGTTGGAGTTGGAATCAGATTAACGTCAGCTCTGGCAGGGGTTGCAGACGATTACGTCCTGCAAAGGAAAACCTAATGATCCAAATTTTAAATCTCTCACTGCTGCAGCTGGAGGTTGCTACCTGCTTCAAAAGGGCAACAATCATACCGGGGCCTGAGGAGAGCAGGGTGAGCTGCCTCACAACTATCACCAAGTAGCACTCACATGGATTTGTGCGTGGAAGGTCACGTTTGACAAATCTTATTGAATTTTTTGAAGAGGTTACTAGGGAAGTTGATGGGGGTAAAGCAGTGGGTGTTGTCTATGTGGACTTCAGTAAGGCCTTTGACAAGGTTCCGCATGGAAGGTTAGTCAGGAATGTTCAATCGTTAGGTATTAATATTGAAGTAGTAAAATGGATTCAACAGTGGCTGGATGGGAGATGCCAGAGAGTAATGGTGGATAACTGTTTGTCAGGTTGGAGGCCGGTGACTAGTGGTGTGCCTCAGCGATCTGTACTGGGTCCAATGTTGTTTGTCATTTACATTAATGATCTGGATGATGGGGTGGTAAATTGGATTAGAAAGTACAAACTTGTAGATTGTTTGCAGATGATACTAAGATCGGTGGCGTTGTGGATAATTAAGTAGGTTTTCAAAGCTTGCAGAGAGATTTAGGCCAGTTAGAAGAGTGGTCTGAAAGATGGCAGATGGAGTTTAATGCTGATAAGTGTGAGGTGCTACATTTGGGTGGACTAATCAAAATAGGACATACATGGTAAATGATAGGGCATTGAGGAATGCAGTAGAACAGAGTGATCTAGGAATAATGGTGCATAGTTCCCTGAAGGTGGAATCTCATGTGGATATGGTGGTGAAGAAAGCTTTTGGAATGCTAGCCTTTATAAATCAGAGCATTGAGTATAGGAGTTGGGATGTAATGTTAAAATTGTACAAGGCGTTGGTGAGGCCAAATTTGGAGTATTGTGTACAGTTCTGGTCACCGAATTATAGGAAAGATGTCAACAAAATAGAGAGAGTACAGAGGAGATTTACTAGGATGTTACCTAGGTTTCAGCGCCCAAGTTACAGAGAAAGGTTGAACAAGTCAGGTCTTTATTTTTTGGAGCATAGAAGGTTGAGGGGGGACTTGATAGAGGTATTTAAAATTATGAGGGGGATAGATAGAGTTGATATGGATAGGCTTTTTCCATTGAGAGTAGGGGAGATTCAAACAAGAGGACATGAGTTGAGAGTTAGGGGGCAAAAGTTTAAGGGTAACACGAGGGGGAACTTCTTTACTCAGAGAGTGGCAGCTGTGTAGAACGAGCTTCCAGTAGAAGTGGTAGAGACAGGTTCGGTATTGTCATTTAAAGTAAAATTGGATAGGTATATGGACAGGAAAGGAATGGAGGGTTATGGGCTGAGTGCAAGTCGGTGGGACTAGGTGAGAGTAAGCGTTCGGCACGGACTGGAAGGGCCGAGATGGCCTGTTTCTGTGCTGTAATTGTCATGTGATTATATGTTATATGGTTATATCTACTGTGATAAAGACCTTTGAGAGCTTTGTCATGGCTAGAATCCACTTGCTGTCTAAGCAAGGCCCTGGACCCACTGCAATTTGCCTATTGGGCGCAAACTCACTGGCTCTTCACTCAGCCTCGGATCACCTGGACACTAGAAATACTTATGATAGACTGCTGTTTATTGATTGTAGCTCAGTGTTCAACACTATCATACGCTCAATTCTAATCAAAAAGCTCCAGAAATAACATCTCCTTGCTAACGATAAACACTGGCCCACTGCTCTACTCTCTCTGCATCCACGATTTTGTGGTTAGGCACAGCTCAAAAACTGTCCATAAATTTGCCAATAACACAATATTGTTGGCAGAATTTCAGACGGTGATGAGGAGGCATACAGGAGTGAGATAGATGTGTGTTTCTGTAACATCAACTTGCACTCAACATCAGTAAGACGAAGGAATTGATTGTGAACTTCAGGACGGGAAAGTCAAGGGAACACACCAGTGTTCATCAGGGATCAGAAGTAGAAAGTGAGCATTTCAAGCTCCTGGATGTCAACATTTATGAAGATCTCTGCTGGGCCCAACATATTGATGCAATTACAAAGAAGGCACGAGAGGGTCTATATTTCATTAGGAGACTGAGAAGAATTAGTAGGTCACCAAAGGCACTCGCAAATTTGTACAGATGTACCATGGAGAGCATTCTAAGTGGTTGTGTCACCATCTGGTATGGAGGGTCACTGCACAGGATCGGAAAAAGCTGCAGAAAGTTGTAAACACAGCCATTTTCATCATGGGTACCAGCCTCCCCAGCATTCAGGATATCTTCAAAAAACAATGATTCAATAAAGCGACATCCATCTCTAAAGGCACTCAACACCCAGGACATGCTCTCTTCTCATCAAGGAGAAGATGCAGGAACCTGAAGAGACACGCTCAGTGTTTCAGGAAAGGCTTGTTCCCCTCTGCCATCAGATTTCTGAATGGACAATGAACCCATGAACGCTTTCTCAGCATTTATTTTCCCTCTCTTTTTGCACTACTTATTTATTTTTAATATATGCTTCTTATTGTAATTTATAGCTTTGATTACTATGCATTGCATTGTACTGCTGCCAGAAAACAATGTATGCTGGTGATATTAAACCTGATTCTGATTAGTCAGGGCATCAAAGGTTATGGAGAGAAGGCAGGAGAACAGGTTTGAGAGAGATAATGAATCAGCCATGGTGGAATGGCAGAGCTGACTTGATGGGCTGAATAGCCTAATTCTGCTCCTATGTCTTATGATCTTGTGGTATAATTAGTTAGGCAAAACATTGTGGGCCATAGGGCCTACTATATCATAGTTTTCTACACTCCATGTTTAAATAAAGACACAGGTTGCTGAATCTGGAGCAACAAAAAACCTGCCGGAGGAACTCAGTGGGCTGAGCAGCAACTGTGGAGAGAAAGCCATTCGTCTCCCCCGTGGAGGCTGGTGAGTTCCTCCTTCAGATTATTGCTTAAATTAAATGAAGATCATTTCATTACTGTGCTGGTGGGTTTGAAGTTAGCGTGAGCATCCTAATTTTTGCCCGCTGAGAACTGAAATCTGTTGCCTGAATGAAAGCAGTTGGTTACCAGTGGAACCTGAGTACAACATTAACAGGGCGAGGAAGAGAAGGAAGGTCTAACTTCTCCTGAGTTGAACTCAGACAAGGTTCTTACCAGAGGGAATAGAAAGCAAACCGAAGGCTCTTTGGCTTTTGAATTCTCCTGCAGTGTTTTGTGTAATTTATGTTTAATTTGTGTTTTAGCTCTTGTGAATGTTGTGCCTCTGATTCTTTGTGCCTGTGATGCTGCTGCAAGTAAGTTTTTCATTGCACTTACGCATCCCAGAAAGACTCGCACCACCAGGTTCAGGACCAGTTATTACCCTTTAACCACCTGGCTCCTGACCCAGCATGGATAACTTTACTCACCTCAGCATTGAACAGATTCCACAATCTATAGACACACTTTCACAGACCCTACAACTCATGTTCTCAATATTATTTATTTATTTATTATTTGCATGATTATCTTCTTTGCACTTTAGACGATTGTCAGTCTTTGCTTATATATAGTTTTTACATGTTCTATTTCTTTATTTTCCTGCAAATGCCTACAAGAAAATGAATCTCAACGTGGTATATGGTGATATATACATACATAATGTCAACTCTTTATTCCTTTCCAGAGATGCTGCCTAACGTGCTTACTTCAACAATTCAAATTTGCAATTCCTCAATCAATAAGGACAATTCCTTTGAATAAAAACAGCTTTCAATAAAAGTCCCATTGACAGCTGCTATATTGCATCATTAAGTTAGAAGAATAATTGAGGAAAGGGGTGGTTTACAAAGTACAAACTTCCATGAATTGAAGCAGCCAAATGGGCTTTTGAATTACATTGAACATGCCAAGCAAATGTTCATGGGTCATTAAAATTCCTATCACCCGGGATAGTTATTCCCTTTGGAGTGATGTAGTGCTTCAGGCAATAAAGGGTAAGAGAAATGAGATGCAGAATTTACAGCCCACAGTCATGTCCCTAGGGTAAGCTCAATGGTTTACAATCAACAAGAAGCTTCACTCAAAATTTATGAATTGGTTAACTGCAGTCCCAGAGGAAATCAGTGGGGTCATGTAGGGCACGTGCATGCAGTCCAGATTAGTCCAATCATTCTGAGCTAGTGCAGACTGAATGTTTTGAATTATTTCATCCAGAACGAAATATAGACATCAAGAACAACACATTTTAACCAAAAAATGACTCTTTTTATAAACTTCAGTTGTAAAGATGCATTTCTAGAAGAGATTTTCAAATGATAATACTATCGCATTTACACTCAGTGGCAACTTTATTTGGTACCCCTTTCCAGTACTTGGCCCACTTTGCCCCCAGAACAGCCTGAATTCTTTGCGACTTGGATTTATCAAGGCATTGGAAATATTCCTTAGAGATTCTAGTCCGTGATTCTAGCATCGTGCATTACACCACCAACACCAATATGAACGATTGACACAAGGCACAAGGCAGGGTGGATACATAGATTCATCTTTACAGCAAATTCTGACCATACCAGCTGCATGTCACAGCTTTAAAAATGACATCCATCAGACCAGGCAATATCTTTCCCACCTTCATCAGTTCTGTTTTGATGAGCCTGTGCTCACTGTATCTGATAGGATTGGAACTCAGCGTGGTCTTCTGCTGCTGTAGCCCATCCACTTCAAGGTTCAACGTGATGTGCATTCAGAGATGCTCTTTTGCACACCCTTGTTGTAACGTGGGTAGTTAAGTTATTGTTGCTTTCCTGTCAGCTTGAACCAGTCTGGCCATTCCCCTGTGACCTCTCTCGTTAACAAGGTGCTGACACACACTGTATGATTTTTGTTTCTCACACCATTCTCTGTAAACTCTAGAGTAGGGGTTCCCAACCTTTTTTATACCATGAATCCCTACCATTAACCAAGGGGTCTATGAACACCAGGTTGGGAACCGTTGGTCTAGAGACTGTTGTGTGTGGAAAACCCTAGGAGATCAGCACTTTCTGAGATACTCAAAGCACCCCATCTGGCACCAACAATCATTCCACAGCCAAAGTTACTTAGATCACGTTGCTTCCCCATACGGATGTTTGCTCTGAACAACAACTGAACCTCTTGACCATGTCTGCATGCTTTTATGTACTGAGTCATTGCCACATGATTGGCTGAATAGATATTTGCATTAACGAGCAGGTGTACAAGTGTACCTAATAAACTGGTGGCTGATTGTATATAGCACTGCATTAGATCCTCAGATGCCTTTGAATAATAGTCAGTTAAGTAAAAGATAGTCCTTATTTTACGCACTGGACTGTTTCCGAAATAGCAACTGATGACTAACAGTAAATCTTTTCCCACAGTGGCTTCCAGGAAGATGGAGGTCCACTTGAAACAACAGTAAATGTAAAAGCAGTATTATCTTTTATTGTAACCACAGACTTGACTTGGATTTAATTTAATTCTTATTCCAAGTGTGTTTGAAACCTGGTTAGAAGACACTTGGAATATCCGGTCCACTTCTGGTCATCTCAATATTGGAAGGATGTGGAAGTTTGAGAGAAGGTACCAAGATGCTGCTTCGACTAGAGGGTGATATTACCAATATTAAACTTGATTTCGATGTCTTATGAGGATAGATTAGGCAAGCAAGGGCCTTTCTCTTTGGAGCAAAGGAGGATGAGAGGTGACTTGATAGAGGTGTATAAAATGATAAGAGGCACGGATAGAGTGGGCAGCCCAAAACTTTTTCTCAGGATGGAAATGGCTGTGCAGTACATGGGGATATTTTAAAGTGACTGGAGGAATGTATAGGGAGAGAAGTCAGAAGTAACTTCTTTACACAGGGAGTAGTGGATGCATGGAACACCCTGCCAGGTGTAGTGGTAAAGGCAGATACATTAAGGGTATTTAAGAAAATCTTAGATAGGCACATGGATAATTTAAATATGGAGGGCTATGGGGGAGGGAAATGTTAGAATATGTTAGAAGGTCAGTACCACACTATGGGCCAAAAGACCTGTACTGTGTTGTAACGGTCTGTGTTTATAAAGTCTGTGACAGTGCTGTTCCTCCCCAATTAATAGACAATAGGTGCAGGAGTAGGCCATTTGGCCCTTCGAGCCAGCACCACCATTCAATGTGATCATGGCTGATCATCCACAATCACTACTCTGTCCTGCCTTCTCCCCATATCCCATCACTCCGCTATCTATAAGAGCTCTATCTAACTCTTTCTTGAATGCATCCAGAGATTTGGCCTCCACTGCCTTCTGAGGCAGAGCATTCCATAGATCCACAACTCTCCGGGTGAAAAAGTTTTTCCTGAACTCCGTTCTAAATGGCCTACCCCTTATTCTTAAACTGTGGCCTTTGGTTCTGGACTCACCCAACATCGGGAACATGTTTCCTGCCTCAAGCGTGTCCAATGGTACTTGGCGATTAAAGTCTGATTCTGATTCTGATATGTTTCAATCAGTGTATACAAGCCCAGTCGCTCCAATCTTTCAACATATGACAGTCCCGCCATCCCGGGAATCAACCTTGTGAACCTACGCTGCACTTCTTCAATAACAAGAATGTCCTTCCTCAAATTTGGAGACCAAAACTGAACACAAAACTCCAGGTGGGGTCTCACCAGGGCTCTGTACAGCTGCAGAAGGACCTCTTTTCTCCTATACTCAAAGAGTTGAACTGCAAGTGCATGTAACGAGAGCTGTATAACTCTTCTCCTTCTACCTTAGGCCACAAACTTATCAAACACCCCTGCTGTGGACCACCTGGAGGTCCAAGATGCTCTTGTTACATGCACGTGCAGTTCAACTCTTTGAGTGATAATGCAGAAAGTTTGAAGTTAATAACTCACCTCCTGCTACCTTCAGCCACGAACTTATCAAACACCCCTGCTGTGGACCACTTCTACAAAGAAGGGACCTGTATGCTCCATGACCGCTGGACTAAGTGTGTACATGTAGGAAGGGACTATGTTGAAAAATAAATGTGCTAGGTTTTCGAAAATTGATTCCTTCTATCTTAGGCTACAAACTTATCAATCACCCCTCGTATTTATTACTCAGGTATTGCACAGGACAAAATGTCTTATGCTCCAACTCAAAGGCAGGAGAATGCCAAGTAAATCAAGCTGCCTTTATTCCTAAATAATGCCATTTCCCATTACAACATCCAACAAGATTCTGGACATCCCTGGCATTTGTAACTCTCCCATCTAACATGACAGAATACCTCAGCTGTTTAGAAACACCTCTAACACATCTTCTTTATGTTGAGTTGAGACCAATTTAAATTTATACCAAATTGGCTCCATCATTTTATCTCAAAAGCGGATGAAGCAAAGCAGATTAACATGGTCTTGTACATCTTCCCACCCTCCCTCATCTTCCGCAGCAGAGACATTTCACATTGGGAAACGTGATTTCCTGGCTTTAAAACGACCATTTTTTAAGGTAATACATGCATGTTAATTCAGAATTAGAGAATTCAAAATTAATGTTCCATTGTGCCATCATTCTAAGCTGGAACCCAGGATGGCATCATCAGAGGTACAAGCTCTGAATATCCATCAGTATCCAGGGATCTACACTACGTAGTCACAGATGCACCGGAGGGCAGATGCTGAGCTGTTATCGCACAATAACTGCGACATAAAACTTGTTTATAAGGGGCGGCATGGTAGTGTAGTGGTTAGCACAATCGCTTTACAGCAATAACTGATCAGGGTTCGATTCCTGTCATTCTCTGAGAGGAGTTTGTATGTGCTCCCTGTGACTGCGTGGGTTTCCTCCAGATCCCAAAGACGTACGGGTTAGGGTTAATAAGTTGTGGGCATGCTGTGTTGATTCTGGGGGCGTTGCAACTCTTGCTGGGCTGCCCCCAGCGCAGTCTTTACTGATCTGATTTGGCACAAACGACGCATGTTTCGAAGTACATATGACAACGAAAGCTAATCTTTATCTTCATCTGTAATCTCTCGTGGCTGCATAAAAAGATTTTGCGGTTATTGTTTCAACTAAAGCTGGTTTCGTTACAAATGATAGGATTCATAAGATGGAAAGTTTCGGCAGCAAACATTAATAATATGTTAATAAGACATTTATTATACATTTACATGTATATACATTAGATAGCTTGTGGGTGTTTCACTTATAAAGAACGGGAAGATCGCAATCTCCCTTATTTGTTCTGTAATCTATTAACATTCTCAGCTTATACACGGTGCTAGTTCAATTGGATTCTCAAAATATTTCTCTCAAACAGATTTCACATAAGCCGTATAGGAAACAGTACATCTTTATTGCAGATATGCAGAAAACAACATACATGTGATCAACAGCTAGACCTGTCCTCCTTTCATCTCCATTGCTCTGTCTGATTTGCCATTCATAGTGTGTGTTCATCCGCAGATTGAAATACAGCCCAGATACTCACCATCTGCATAATGGCATTCGGTGAGACTGACATGACTTGTGAATAAGGTTGAGTTCATTAAAATAATTAATGGGGAGGTTCAGTTGGATTTTTGACAAGCAGATTTCTCTGAGACAACTACAAACAGATGAAGTGTAGGATTTCACAAATCACTGTGGTAGTGTCCCTACTACTAATGAGTTCAGATGGGGCCTGTTTAAAAATAAAGACTTGTATTGAGATTTCAGCTTTCGCATCCCTCCCAGAACATCCCAAAGGTATTTACAGTCTGTGAGTTCTGAAGCAGAGTTGCCTCACTAACGTTTTGAGCCGGCCAATTTGGACACAGAAAGCTTCCACAACGTGTGTCGTAAGGTCATCAGGAAGATTTAAAGTGGAATGGCAGCACAGACCCGACGGACCAAATTCCCCTCCTGAGTTTGATAAGACATAGAAGCAGAATTAGACTATTCAGCCCATTCCGTCATGGCGGATTTATGATCCCCACAACCCCATTGCCCTGCCTTCTCCCTGTAACCTTTGGTACCCTGGCTGATCAAGAAAATGTCAATCTCCACTGGCCTCCACAGCCATCTGTGGCAATGAATTCAGAATCAGAGTCAGGTTTATTATCACCGGCATGTGTCGTGAAATTTGTTAACTTAGCAGCAGCAGCTCAATGCCATACATAATCTAGAAGAAGAAGAAAAAATGATAATAATAAATAGGTAAATCAATTACAGTATACATATATAGAGTAGATTAAAAATCGTGCAAGAAACAGAAATAATATATATTTTAAAAGTGAGGTAGTGTCCAAGGGTTCAATGTCCATTTAGGAATCGGATGGCAGAGGGGAAGAAGCTGTTCCTGAATCGCTGAGTGTGTGCCTTCAGGCTTCTGTACCTCCTACCCGATGGTAACAGTGAGAAAAGGGCATGCCCTGGGTGCTGGAGGTCCTTAATAATGGACGCTACATTTCTAAGACACGGCTCCTTGAGATGACCTGGCTGCATTGTAGGCTAGTACCCAAGATGGAGCCGACTAAATTTGCGACCCTCTGCAGCTTCTTTCGGTCCTGTGCTGTAGCCCCCACCCCCCACCCCATACCAAACAGTGGTGCAGCCTGTCAGAATGCTCTCCACGGTACATCTATAGAAGTTTTTGAGTATATTTGTTGACATGCCAAATCTCTTCAAACTCCTAATGAAGTACAGTCGTCCCTCTGTATCCGCAGATTCAACCAATTGAAAGTATTCGGAAAAAAATTCCAGTAAGTTCCAAAAAGCAAAACTTGAATTTGCCACGCGCCGAGCACTATGCTGAATCCACACGGATGAAGTGATGTGTAGGCAAACCCTGCTGTAGCCTCCCACCATTTCACAGATCCTCAGTCTCTCTCCAGCACTCGCTGTTTGAGCATTGTTCACCTCGTGTCTCGTTTGTTCACTACTTGTGAGTGAGAGGAAGGAGTTTAAGGCTAGTAAGGGATGGCTGGCTAGCTCTGTAAAGCACTACAGCCTCAAGAACTTAAAGATCACGGGAGAATTGGCATCGGCTGATGCCGAGGCAGCATCAGCGTTCCCAGAAAAGTTACGACGGTTGCGTCTGTACCGAACATTGTACAGACTTTTTTTTTCTTGTCATTATTCCCCAAACGATACAGTATAACAACTATTTACATAGCATTTACATTGTATTAGGTATTATAAGTAATCTAGAGATGATTTAAAGTATACGGGACGATGTGCGTAGGTTATATGCAAATACTATGCCATTTTATATAAGGGACTTGAGCATCCGCGGAGTTTGGTGTATCCGCAGGGGGTCCTGGAACCAATCCCCCGCGGATATCGAGGAACGACTGTATAGTCGCTGCCTTCAACTCACACAGATTCTCCGTCCTCAGATAAAGAATTTCCTCCTCATCTTTGTTCTAACTGGACGTCCCTCTATTCTGTGACTGTCCCATTTGGTTCTAGACTCCTCCACTATTAAAAACATCCTCGCCACATCCACTCTCTCAGGGCCTTTCAATGTTCCACGGGTTTCAATGAGATCACCCCTCATATGGTCTTCTGGTCTGTGTCTTGCAATGATAGTGGCACATTCTGTATTCGAAATTCTAAAACACAATCCTGCAGATCTTGGAAATCTAAAATTCAACAGTATCAGCAAGTCGTGCAACATCTGTGTAGAGAGAAACAGAATTCATGCCGTTAGTGAAAAGGTCATCGTCCTGAAGTTTAATGGAATTTGACTCTAGAGATGCTGTCTGACCTGCTGAGTATTTCAATCAATTTTTATCTGCTTTTATTGATTTTTTTCAGAGCAATAAATTCTAGCCAGGATTTGCTTTATTTGTCACATGTACTTTGAAACGTAAAGTGAAATGTGTCATTTGCATCAAGTCAAATCAGCGAGGATTGTACTGGGCAGCCCACAAATGTCCCTATGCTTCTGGTGCCAACGTACCGTGCCCACAACTGTTACACTGCCATAACGCCACGTAGGAAAGCGACAAACAATGGGCTGGAGTCAAACAGCATCTGTTGTGGGAAAATGAATTGTTGGTGTATTCGGCTGAAATCCTGTAGCAGTACAAGTGGGGAGATTGGGAAATCTCCTTGTCCTTCCTTAGAGACTGTCCTGGGATCTTTTACAGCCATTTCAGAGTGCAAGCACCTCACATGGAAGTTGGCTTCTCCAATGCAGCAGAACTCCCTTACAATGGCAAGGAGCTTTATGCTTTGGTTTACAAAGTAGGACAAAGCAGGATTTCCTACCTCAGTATCAGATCTACTATCAGCTCAGGCAGCGATGACACAAAGAAAGCACAAAAGATGTGCTAAAAAGAAATGGAAGCCAATATTGTCATGAAATTAAGATAGAAACATCTTAGAACTGACAGTTCCTTGAGGAGACCAGATTGAAGAGGTGTTTTAATGTAAGAAAGCCAAATACCAGGAGTTGGTAGAGCAGTGCCAGAGACAGGGGAGGAGGGCATCATGCAAGCCTTTAGAAGTGGGGTGTAGAGGTTTTGCTGGCTACTCGCTGTGCAGAACCTACTCCTTGGCATTATGCAGGCTGCAAAGATAAGGACCATCAGGGTCACCAGAGAGACTGCTGAGCGAATCTCCAGATGGCAATGGATCGAGAAGTGTGACCCGTGGATCAGTGCTGTTGGGACACAAGCCAGGGCCTGATCAGCCCTGGCTGGGTCACTGGGGCGAGAGTGTCTGATGTTAAAAGACCCGTAACACCTGATGACTCCAGCTTACATCACTGATGATACATCCTAGGATGTACTGTATCTGAGGATCTGAAGTTTTAAGGAAACATTTTCCAGTTTACATTAACCCTTTGATACAATCATTTCAATTAGATGTACACACATAAATTCTACTGTGTCCACATAGATGGCGGCGCGACGCAGCTTGCAGTGGCCACTCCAGAGCTGATATGTTATTTGTTAAGTGGGGGTGCCGTGCGCAATCCTAATCTAATGAAAAACGGACGTGGGAGCACGGAGCATCTGGAAATCTCCAGGAAGGCGCTCTTCGTTGCTGCTGCTGCTGTGAGGTCCGGGTCTCTGCTGAGAAGAACAGGCCCTCAGTCCTCAGGGTCGTGTTGCTGGTGGCCGGTGGCGGGGGCGTCTTAATGCGCTCGGCAGAGGATGGTGCTCGGAGAAGCTGTGCTGGAGGGGATGGTTGTAGGCTCGGAGGCTCGACAGATTTGGAGTCCACTGCAGTCAGGTCACTTTCAGTGTGTGCTGCGTCTGCGAGGCTGGGTTTGACTGAGCTTTCATTGCGTGCAGCGTCTGCGAGGCTGAGTCGGGTGGCGCCTTGGAAGTCCATAGCGGGGGTATTCCCTTCTGCTGCCGGTGTGGGAGGATAAGTCAATCGGGACGCTGAGGACTTGTGGAAACTGTGTGGTGGTTTCTTTCGAACTTACAGTCTTTTAACATCTTTGGACTATTTTTACCGTGCCCATAGTCTGTTTTTTATCAAATTATGGTATTGTTTGCACTGTTGTAACTATGTGGTTTTGTGCAGGTCATGTAGCTTTAGATTTTGGTCTTGTTTTTGTCTGGTAGATTTGGAGCTCCTTTCCGGGGAACGTGCTAAGATAGTAGCGCGATATTAATACGCAGCAGCCTCTCCGGATGCTGGATTGGGGATTGCCAAACGTTATGTGGATTTTCTGGTGTAGTCTGTTTCGTCATTTGCTTTTGTGATATCATTCTGGAGGAACGTTGTCTCATTTTTTAACTGCATTGCATTTGTGGTTTTTAAATGACAATAAACTGAATCTGAATCTGAATAGTTACGAAAGTGCATAGGAAATAATTTTAACTTTGAGCAATACACAGAATAGGAAATGTCAAACATTCCACCATAGACTTCATTTGTGAGATAGAACAGAGGCAAGCCTAGTCTCCAGAAGCAAACATCTTGAGTCACAGTAACTACTAGACTCAACGTCCTCATTGAGCTGGCTGCAGTGGAATGGAACATATATTTTAGAATTATTCTTGTCCCTGGTTCCTCTGAGCTCTGTCCTTTTAAGAAGACATGCTATTTTTGTTCAGCCGTTCACTATTATAGTTTTGGGTTTAAAAATGTACTTGCACTGGGTTTGCAGGGTGAACATGAGGTATCATACAGCATGATAACATGGGGGCATGGTACCGTAGGGGTTAGCATAACACTATCACAGCACCAGCAACCCAGGTTCAATCCCACCGCTGTCCGTGGGGAGTTTTACATTCCCCTCCCTCTCTCCCCCCCCCCCCCCGTGGGTTTCCTGCAGATGCTCCAGTTTTCTCCCACTTTCCAAAGACGTACAGATTCGTAGGTTAATTGGTCACAAGGGTGTAATTGGGTGGTGCGGGTCCATTGAGGCGGAAAGGGCTGTTATCTCTAAATAAGATAAAGTCTCCCCGCAGAAAGGCAGTGGTAAATACCCCTGATCAAGTGGTAGTGCGTGGAGACGCAAGAGACTCTGCAGATGTTGGAACCTGGAAGAAGAAAAAAACAAACCGGCGAAGGAACTCAGAATCAGGATCAGCTCTAATGTCACTGGCAGATGTCATGAAATTGTTACACAGCAGCAGTATATAATAATGAAAATGGTGACTTACAGTAAGAAGTATATAGTTAAATAATTAGTGCAAAAATGTAGTGCAGTAGTCCCATACCCCCGTTGTTCCAGGCACAGCCAGTTAGGATGCTCTCCACGGTACATCTGTAGAAATTTGCGAGTGTCTTTGGTGACGTACCGACTCTCCTCAAACTCCTGGTGAAATACAGCCGCCATCGTGTCTTCATTGTAACTTGAACACCCAGGAATTTGAATTGAACTCAGCAGTTCAAGCAGTATCTGAGGGTTCGGTTGGGGAAGGAATTCTCTGTGTTTTGTGTCTCGAACCAAAGTATCAGCAGTTCTGATCCAGTCTCAGAAGCTGCTCGACCCACTGAGTTCCTCCAGCAGTTTGGTTTTTGCTAGTAAATGGGTGTTAGCACGTATGGGTATTTGATGATCAGCATTGTGGGCTGAATGGCCTGTTACTGTACTGGGTAACTCTGACCACCCAGAGCCAATATGATGGGTTTATGCTGCAACTTTGCAGGCAGTAATTCCTGATCTTTATTGGCTTAATGAAGAAACCAACATAGAACAGAGGAGAGCACAGCAAGCTCAGGCGTTTTGGCCCACAATGTTGTACCGACCTTTTGACCTACTCCAAGTTCAATCCAACACTTACCTATTGCATAGCTCTCCATTTTTCTTTCAACCATGTGCCTATCTAAAGGTCTTTTAAATACGCCTAATATATCTGCCACCCCCGGCAATGAATTCCACAAACTTACCATTCTCTGCATAAAATAAAGCATCTGATAACTCCCAATACTTACTTCCAATCACCTTAAAGTTGTAATCTCTCAAATTAGCCATTTCTGCCCTTGGGGGAAAAAAGTTCTGGCTAACCACACTACCAAAGCTTCTTATAATCTTGTACACCTCTATCAAGTCACCTCTCATCCTCCTTCACTGCAAAGAAAATAAGCCGTATCTCACTCAACCAATCATCATGCTCTCTAGTCCAGTCAGCGTCCGGGTAAATCTCTGCTGCACCCGGCAAAAAGGCAAATTGAACGTGGGGCTGAGTTCACTCACTGGGCAAGGGGAAGTCGGTGAAGTTCCACTGTCAACTTTAATGCACCAGCCACCAAGTTCTGCCCTCCTCTGAAAAATTGGAAGGATAACTCACTGGATAAGATGGCAGTCTGTCTACAATACGCTTCCATTTTAAAAAGAACCACATGTCATGGTTAATTAAGGGTGATGGTATATGCTGCTGCTCTGGGTCACTGGTTCATCTCCAAAGGGCACTTGCTCTTAAGGGGAAGGATTGTAATTATCTTTAAATGCATAGATTGGCAAAGGAAGAATGAGTTGAGTGCGATCAATGACAATCCACTTCCTGCGGGTGAGTGGGCTGGTAGTTATTCCTTGTCATTAGCAAATGTTCAGAAATTATTGATGATTCATAGGTGTGTGGAGTCTGTTAGTTCCAACTTGTGTAGCTTCTGGCAGCTTACATTGAACGTTGAAGAGTACAGAACAGTACAGACCCTTCAGCCTTTTAACCTACCCAAAGTTCATTCTCACCCTTCCCTCCTGCAGGATGACCTGCAGGCTAGCAGAGGGGAGGAGCACCTTGTATCTCCTTTGGAAGAGACATATATCCATCCAGCCACCCATGCCTACCTAAGCAACTCGTAAATGTCCCTAATGCATCTGCCTCTACCACCATCTCTGGCATTGCGATCCATGCACTGACCACTCTGTTTTTTTAAAAAAAAACTACCTCTAACATCCCGCCTATACTTAACTCGAATCACCTTCAAATTATTGCACCCTCCTATTAGGCATTTCCACCTCGGGGGAAAAAAGAGCTAGCTTCCTGCTCTACCTATGCCTCTTAACATCTTGTATACCTGTATCAAGTCTCCATTCATCCTCCACTCTAAAGAGCAAAACCATAGCTCATTCAACCTTCTCTCAGAAGTCATGCTCTCTAATCCAGGCATGAAATCTCCTCTAAAGCTTCCACAGCCTTTTTATAATGAAGTGGCGATCAGAACTGGGCACGATACTCAAAATGTGGTCTAGCCATAGTTTTATAGAGCGGCAACATTACTTTGTGGCTCTTGTGACCATTCAGGGATAAAATTGCAGTTGTACAAGACATTGTTCAGGTTTGATTGGCACACTGGGCAGAGATTGGGGTGATGGGGCCCAAACTATGACAGGAAACAATAGACTGAAGTACTGGTTCAAGCCTCCCACACAGTTTTCACCCACCAGCATAGCCCCACTGTGGATATGATGTGGCTGGGTGAGCTAATCATCTGTACCTGGAAGTCCTAGGCCTTAGTACTTGGTTGCATAGCTGGATTCTCAATTTCCTCACTTGCAGACCCCAGTCAATTCGGATTGGCAACAACATCTCCTCCACAATCTCCATCTGAACAGATGCACCACAAGGCAGTGTACTTAGCCCTCTGCTCTACCTGCTTTATCCTTATGACTGTGAGACTAAGCACAGTTCCAATGTCATATTTAAGTTTGACGGCAACGCCACTGCCATTGGCAGAAACAAGGCTGGTGAGGAATCAATATCTAGGAGGGAGGTTGAAAATCTGGCTGAGTGGGGCCACCACGACAACCTCTCAGTCAATGTCAGCAAGACCAAGGAGATGCATATTGACTTCAGGAGGAGGAAACCAGAGGTCCATTGGAGGTCCAGTTATCCTCATTGGAGGACCAGAGGCAGAGAGGACCAGCAACTTTAAATTCCTCGGTGTTATCATTTCAGAGGAACTGTCCGGGTCCAGCATGTATCTGCCATTATGAAGAGAGTATGGCAGTGCCTCTACTTTCATAGAAGTTTGCAAAGATGCAGCATGTCATCTAAAACATTGACAAATTTCTATGGATGTGTGGTGGAGAGTATGTTGACTGGGTGCATCACAGCCTGGAATGGAAACACCAATGCCCTTGAACAGAAAAGCCTACAAAAAGTAGTGGATACAGCCCAGTCCATCACAGGTAAAGCCCTCCCGACTGTTTAGCACATCTCCATGGAGAACTGTTGCAGGAAAGCAGTATCCATCATCGTGAACCCCCACCATCCAGGCCACACTCTCTTCTCACTGCTGCCTTGGGGAGGAAGGTACAGGACCCTCAGGACTCACACCACCAGGTTCAGGAACAGTTATTACCCCTCAACCATCAGGTTCTTGATTCAAAGGGGATAACTTCACTTGCCCCTCACTGAACTGTTCCCACAACCTAGGGACTCACTGTCTAGGACCCGTCATCCCATCTCCTCGATATTTATTGCTTATTTATTACTATTGTTGTTCCTCTCCGCACCTCATGGTGCATCGGGCAGCAACGCCATTTCTTTAGCATTTGACTGTTTCTCACGAGGCTGAGTTGCTAGCTTGATACTCAATCCAGCACAGATGGAAAGCATGCAAGGATGGAGTTCAACCCAGATAAGTGTGAAGTGGTCCATTTTGGTAGGTTAAATATGATGGCAGAATATAGTATTAATGGTAAGACTCTTGGCAGTGTGGAGGATCAGAGGGATCTTGGGGTCCAAGTCCATAGGACACTCAAAGCAGCTGCGCAGGTTGACTCTGTGGTTAAGAAGGCGTATGGTGTATTGGCCTTCATCAATCGTGGAGTTGAATTTAGGAGCCAAGAGGTAATGTTGCAGCTATATAGGACGCTGGTCAGAACCCACTTGGAGTACTGTGCTCAGTTCTGGTCACCTCACTACAGGAAGGATGTGGAAGCCACAGAAAGGGTGCGGAGGAGATTTACAAGGATGTTGCCTGGATTGGGGAGCATGCCTTATGAGAATAGGTTGAGTGAGCTCGGTTTTTCTCCTAGAGCGACGGAGGATGTGAGGTGACCTGATAGAGGTATATAAGATGATGAGAGGCATTGATCATGTGGATAGTCAGAGGCTTTTTCCCAGGGCTGAAATGGTTGCTATAAGAGGACACAGGTTTAAGGTGCTGGGGAGTAGGTACAGAGGAGATGTCAGTGGTATTTTGTTTTACGCAGAGAGTGGTGACTGCGTGGAATAGTCTGCTAACAATGCTGGTGGAGGCGGATATGATAGGGTCTTTTAAGAGACTTTTGGATAGGTACATGGAGCTTAGTAAAATAAAGGGCCTAGGTAAGCCTAGTAATTTCCAAGGTAGGGACATTTTCGGCACAACTTTGTGGGCCGAAAGGCCTGTATTGTGCTGTAGGTTTTCTATGTTTCTATGTAGGAGCCAGCTGATTTGAATCCAGAACCACTCACCTCAAAGTCTGTACAGATGCCGTTATACCACCGGCAGGCAGATTTATTATTATTAATATTATTATTTCTCTTCTTTTTGCGCATAGGCTGTTGTCTTGCCTGTTGGATGTAGTTTTATTCTGTTTCTTGTATTTACATGATTTCCCACAAGGAAATTAATCTCTGGGCTGTATATGGTAACATTATGTACTTTGATAATAAATTTACTTTGATTTTTGTGCTCTCTGGTTGAGATTCTCGTACCGTTGAAAACATCCTCTGCACCTCCACTCTGTCTAGGCCTTTCACTACTGGGTAAGTCTGAACTCACAACATGTTGACCCAGACTGGTCACAGCAGCAGAAGACCGTGAACACACACTCAGTGGACACTTTATTAGCTGCAGGAGGTACATGAGTGTAGTTACAAGGTAAGGTGCTCGCCATTCAACAGATAGGTGTGTAAAAGCTGCTTCTTCCAGTGGATGGTAAATCTCAGGAGGCTTCTACCCCCGTGTGCTGCGGAGGCCAATTCATCAGAAGTGTTTAAAGTGGTGGTCGGCAACTTTTGGAAAGATCAAGGAACAGAGGAATATGGTGAACTGATGTAGGATCTCAGCTCTTCCACAGAAGCTGTCTGGCTTACTGCGTACCAATCAACACAACTGAAGCAACTGTTAGTGAATCCAAATCAGGCTATACACCTGTCCTACAGAGCACCCTGCACTCCTCCCTCCCACAAACTCCCAAGTAGCAAGCCTTCCTCACCCCAAGAAGCTCTAGACCACCTTGTGTTATCATGATCGGGAGGCCAGCCAAAGATAAAGACACTATACTTGGGTCTTGACCAGCTGCTCATCCATGGGTGGATGGATGGATTGATTGATTTGTCCGATGGTACGACTAGTTTTATTGTTTCTTTTTGCCCTCAGAAAATTTAATGCTCTTTGTAATTGCAAGCATCAAATCCTGTACCTTAGCTTTGACTGCGAAGTTTCCTCCAGGTGCTCTGGTTTTCTCCCACAGTCCAAAGATGTACCGGTTAGTAGATTAATTGTCCTGAGATAAGGCTAAGGTTGTTTCAATTGTTTTTAGTGGTGGGTTGCTGGACAGCATGGCTCAATGGGCTGGAAGGGCCTGTCCTATACTGTATCAATCAATCAAAAAATAAATGGAACAACGGAGCAGCCTTGATGGGCTGAATGGCCTGACTCAGCTCCTGTGTCTTATGGTCTTGCAGAAAAATTGAACGACTTGCAACTATACGGCACTGTGACGGAGCGGCAATTGGCTACAATTCCGGCTGCTGTCCGCAAGGAGTTTTACGTACCACCTGCGATCACGAGTTTCCTCCTGGTCCTCCAGTTGCCTCTTTCATTCCGAAGACGACTGGGTAGTAAGCTGTGGGCATGCTGTGGTGGCACCAGAAGCATGGCGACATTTGCCGGGCATCCCCCAGCACACTCTTGGACTCTGTTGGTTGTTGACGCTAATGGCACAGGTCACTGTATGCTTTGATGTACATATTTCAAATAAAGATCATCTTTAATCTTTATAAAGGAATGAACACTGAATTATATTTAGTTAGTGGCTTTCATGATCTCAAACCCATACAAAGTGGTTTATGGTCAGTAAAGGAAAGTTATTTTAGTCCAAGTTCATCAACGCCTTTGCTGGCAAATATACAGTGTCTTAGATTTGCTCAATTGTTTAACACCATTTTCCAATATTATTATAGCCTCATACCAACTTAGATTAAGTAGCAGGTCACAGGAATGGAGCTGGGATGCAAAATTCATGAATACCACACTCAGTGGTCACTTCAGAGATTAAGGGAGCTAGGGCTTTACTCTTTGGAGAGGAGGATGAGAGGAGACATGATAGAGGTGTACAAGATATTAAGAGGAATAGACAGAGTGGACAGACATAGCCTCTTCCCCAGGGCACCACTGCTCAGTACAAGAGGACATGGCTTTAAGGTAAGGGGAGGGAAGTTCAAGGGGGATATTAGAGGAAGGTTTTTCACTCAGAGAGTGGTTGGTGCGTGGAATGCACTGCCTGAGTCAGTGGTGGAGGCAGATACGCTGGTGAAGTTTAAGTGACTACTAGACAGGTATATGGATGAATTTAAGGTGAGGGGTTATATGGGAGGCAGGGTCTGAGGGTCGGCACAACATTGTGGGCTGAAGGGCCTGTAATGTGCTGTACTATTCTATGTTCTATGTTTATTGAGTACCTCCTGGTGCCTAATTAAATTGCCTCTGAGTGCATGTTCGTGCTCTTCTGCTGCTATTGTAGCCCATCCACTTCAATGTTCAACGTGTTGTGCATTCAAAGGTGCTCTTCTGCCCACCACTGTTGTAACGTGGTTATCTGAGTTACTGCTGCCTTCCTGTCAGCTTGAACAATTCTGGCCATTCTCCCCTGACCTCTCTCATTAACGAGGCGTTTTCAGCCACAGAACCACAGCTCACTGGATGCTTTTCTGCTTCTCGCACAGTTCTCTCTAAACTCCAGAGACAGTTGTGCGTGAATATCCCAGGAGATCAGCAGTTTCTGCGATACCCAAACCAACCCGTCAACCACCAACAATCATTCCGCGGTCAAAGTCACTTCGATCACGCTTCTTCCCCATTCTGTTGTTTGGTCTGAATAGCAACCAAACCTCTTGGCCATGTCTGCATGCTTTTATGCACTGAGTTGCTGCCAGAAGATTTGCTTTAATTTGCTTTATCAAGCAGGTGTAGCTAATAAAGTGGCCACTGAGATTCTGCTTTCCCCTATCTCCCTCACCTGATGTATTCCCAAATTGTATGAATTTACCAAATACATACACTTTAGCTAACCAACGCTTACATGGAGACCTTACAATCTAAGTGCAGTTATAGTTTATTGGTTTGGGACTGCATATGTCATGCCTTCAGTAGCCATGAAGGAAGCTGATTGAGCCTGACAGATGCTCTGCAGATAGGAGACATGCATCACATTCCTCGTGGTGCAGGGTAACAAACTGTGAGTTGCTAAATGGTGGCTGTAAATTGAAGCAAATTGCTTCTGCTGTTTAATGTTGCTAACACCATACCGACTCCCACCAAGCTGTGAATCAGCAGTAACCTTTGTATAAAATTTCACAGACAGTATCTGCCGTGCTGGGAGCATATACAGTGGATTGGGACCCATCAGGACGAGTACATTTTGGCCCCATTAAGTGATTGCAACAATTTGCCAGTTTCATTGAAATAGTTAAAAAGATATAAAAAAGACAAGCTACAATCTGAGTCAGAAATTATGTATTAAATTAAATACAGGACAAATTAAAACTTACAATAGTACTACAGTACTATAAAATTGTGTATTTGTTCCTAATAGTTATTGACGGAGGAATTAATTCAATGTATACTGCCATGTTCTTTTGACTAAAATCAGTGCAGATATCTAGAGTAGATAATGGGCTGTCTTTCCTACAGTGCATTCTCCAAATTTTCGTTTTCATTGTTACATTCAAGATGATTGTCGATACCTTCACGTTCTTCATAATTGCTATCTTGTGGAAGTGGTGAAATTGTTTCTTTTTCACTCCCAGCCA